>NC_057799.1:90804970-90808089 GCF_018294505.1 Triticum aestivum
CCCCTGGTACTCCGGTAAAATCCCGAGTTCACCCGGAACACTTCCGATATCCAAATATAGGCTTCCAATATATCAATCTTTATGTCTCGACCATTTCGAGACTCCTCGTCATGTCCGTGATCACATCCGGGACTCTGAACTATCTTCGGTACATCAAAACACATAAACTCATAATATAACCGTCATCGAACTTTAAGCGTGCGGACCCTACGGGTTCAAGAACTATGTAGACATGACCGAGACACGTCTCCGGTCAATAACCAATAGCGGAACCTGGATGCTCATATTGGCTCCTACATATTCTACGAAGATCTTTATCGATCAAACCGCATAACAACATACGTTGTTCCCTTTGTCATCGGTATGTTACTTGCCCGAGATTCGATCGTCGGTATCTTAATACCTAGTTCAATCTCGTTACCGGCAAGTCTCTTTACTCGTTCCGTAATACATCATCCCACAACTAACTCATTAGTTGCAATGCTTGAAAGGCTTATAGTGATGTGCATTACTGAGTGGGCCCACAGATACCTCTCCGACAATCGGAGTGACAAATCCTAATCTCGAAATACGCCAACCCAACAAGTACCTTCGGAGACACCTGTAGAGCACCTTTATAATCACCCAGTTACGTTGTGACGTTTGGTAGCACACAAAGTGTTCCTCCGGTAAACGGGAGTTGCATAATCTCATAGTTATAGGAACATGTATAAGTCATGAAGAAAGCAATAGCAACATACTAAACGATCAAGTGCTAAGCTAATGGAATGGGTCAAGTCAATCACATCATTCTCCTAATGATGTGATCCTGTTAATCAAATGACAACTCATGTCTATGGCTAGGAAACATAACCATCTTTGATCAACGAGCTAGTCAAGTAGAGGCATACTAGTGACACTCTGTTTGTCTATGTATTCACACATGTATTACGTTTCCGGTTAATACAATTCTAGCATGAATAATAAACATTTATCATGAGAATAAGGAAATAAATAATAACTTTATTATTGCCTCTAGGGCATATTTCCTTCAGTCTCCCACTTGCACTAGAGTCAATAATCTAGTTCACATCGCCATGTGATTTAACACCAATAGTTCACATCACCATGTGATTAACACCCATAGTTCACATCATCATGTGACCAACACCCAAAGGGTTTACTAGAGTCAATAATCTAGTTCACATCGCTATGTGATTAATACCCAAAGAGTACTAAGGTGTGATCATATTTTGCTTGTGAGAGAAGTTTAGTCAACAGGTCTGCTACATTCAGATCCGTATGTATTTTGCAAATTTCTATGTCTACAATGCTCTGCATGGAGCTACTTTAGCTAATTGCTCCCACTTTCAATATGTATCCAGATTAAGACTTAGAGTCATGTGGATCAGTGCCAAAACTTGTATCGACGTAACCCTTTACGACGAACCTTTTGTCACCTCCATAATCGAGAAACATATCCTTATTCCACTAAGGATAATTTTGACCGCTGTTCAGTGATCTACTCCTAGATCACTATTGTACTCCCTTGCCAAAATTAGTGTAGGGTATACAATAGATCTGGTACACAGCATGGCATACTTTATAGAAACTATGGCTGAGGCATAGGGAATGACTTTCATTCTCTTTCTATCTTCTATCGTGGTCGGGCTTTGAGTCTTACTCAATTTCACACCTTGTAGCACAGGCAAGAACTCTTTCTTTGACTGTTCCATTTTGAACTACTTCAAAATCTTGTCAAGGTATGTACTCATTGAAAAAACTTATCAAGCGTCTTGATCTATCTCTATAGATCTTGATGCTCAATATGTAAGCAGCTTTACCGAGGTATTTCTTTGAAAAACTCCTTTTAAATACTCCTTTATGCTTTCCAGAAAGTTCTACATTATTTCTGATCAACAATATGTCATTCACATATATTTATCAAAAATGCTGTAGTGCTCCCACTCACTTTCTTGTAAATACAGGCTTCACCGCAAGTCTGTATAAAACTATATGCTTTGATCAACTTATCAAAGCGTATATTCCAACTCCGAGATGCTTGCACCAGTCCATAGATGGATCGCTGGAGCTTGCATATTTTGTTAGCACCTTTAGGATTGACAAAACCTTCTGGTTGCATCATATACAACTCTTCTTTCATAAATCCATTAAGGAATGCAATTTTGTTTATCCATTTGCCAGATTTCATAAAATGCGGCAATTGCTAACATGATTCAGACAGACTTAAGCATAGATACGAGTGAGGAACTCTCATCGTAGTCAACACCTTGAACTTGTCGAAAACCTTTTGCGACAGTTCTAGCTTTGTAGATAGTAACACTACTATCAGTGTCCGTCTTCCTCTTGAAGATCCATTTAATCTCAATGGCTCGCCGATCATTGGGCAAGTCAATCAAAGTCCATACTTTGTTCTCATACATGGATCCCATCTCAGATTTCATGGCCTCAAGCCATTTTGCGGAATCTGGGCTCATCATCGCTTCCTCATAGTTCGTACACTACGGGAAACTGCTAATTTGCCGTCAGGGGATGTCTTTGCCGTCAGCTTTTCATTGGGCAGACGACAAAGAAAGGGTTTGCTGTCATCAACAGACGGCAAAGTAAAACTAACGGCAAAATATACTTTGCCGTTTGCGAATAAAAACACATACGACAAAGAGCTCACTTTGCCGTCTGCCTAAGAAAACACAGACGGCAAAGATTCTTTGCCGTCTGTGTTTGTTTTGGCAGACGGCAAATAATCTTTGCCGTCTGTGTTTTTGTTCGCAGACGGCAAAGTGAGCTCTTTGCCGTCTGTATTTTGTTTCGCAGACGGCAAACTGAGAAAGCACAACACACGGATCCACCTCGCGGATCGATGATGTGGCAGCCATCCACCACCGCGTGGTGCTCGATCCCGCCCTCCCCATCTCTCTTTTCACCCCACCCACGTGATCCACTCCACCACTAAGTAAAAAAATAACCCCCGGCCCACCCCCACCTGCCGACGATGCGCACACACACCCCACCACTGCCCGCGACGGGGATAGCGAGCCGGGAGGCAGCCGCGGGCAGGGCGGCCAGCGCGTGCGATGGCGCGGATGGCGAGCCGGGAGGCAGCCGCGGGCAGGGCGGCC
>NC_057799.1:90808796-90809839 GCF_018294505.1 Triticum aestivum
TGTAACATCCCAAAATTCTAAATTTTGGAATGTTATAATAAACAGATAGATTGGATTGATTGTTTGATTGATTGACTGAAAGTGAGTGGAATTCGAAATCTTTTGAAAGTTAAATGAGAGGGAATAAAAGGACTTTCCCAAACTTTCATTTTGCTTTTTATGATCTCCATGAATTCAAATTCTTTTCATCACAAAACCCTCGAGAGAAGATGACATGACTTCTTCCATTTATTTAAATGACAAGGGGTGTTGAAAATATTTGAATTTCATTTGAAAATATTTCCCATTTCAGTAACTTTATGCAACTCAATGATTTTCACGAGAGAAGATAAAATGACTTCTTCAAAACATATGAAATATGAGTTGGGAGTTTCAAAGGTCAAATTCAAAGTCCTTATGGAAATCATTTTTAGTTTGGAGTTATTTGAAGTCTTATTCAAATTATTTTTCTCCAAAATAAAAATATACAGAAAATAGGGTAACATGATTCCCTACAACAGAAAATTGGAGAGAAATAAATTTGAAATCATTTTGGTATTTTTAAAATGATTTTATTGGATTTCATTAAGGTAGTAGCACTGTTTGATTTATTTAAATTTGTGAGGATTTTATTTGACTTCACAAAAATGTTCATGTTGTAGAAAATCTTTTTCTGAAATTTTTGATATATTATATGCCTATATAATAGTTTTGTTTATTTCGTTTTATTATTATTTTTCCTTGTCTAGAAAATGTTAAAAAAACTCTTTTCAAACAGTGCTAGGCCGAAGCCCAGCACTGCTCTCTCTCTCCTCTCTCTCCCCGTCGCTGACTGGGCCGGCCCAGCGCCCGAGCTAGGCCGCGGCCCAACGGCCCAGCCCGGCACCGCTCGTCCCCGAGCTCCCGCCGCTGTCCGCCTCCTGCACGCCACCGCCGCCGTCGTGACCGCGTCGGGCACGCCTCCCGTTGCCCCTCCTCCATGCCTCGGAGCTGCCCCGCCCTCCTATAAAGCCGGAGCCCCGGGCCCCGACCTCTCCCTCTCTCTTCTCTCTCCTCGCCGCCGC
>NC_057799.1:91110317-91374069 GCF_018294505.1 Triticum aestivum
TGTGGGGTTCCGGCAAACCCTTAAGGTTCGAACACTGGGGTGCGCACGAAGTCTTTCCCTCCTATCGATCTACGCCCTAGCTCGCTAAGATCTCGCGGACGAACTCGATGAACTCGCAACATAGAAAGACACGGGATTTATACTGGTTCGGGCCACCATTGTGGTGTAATACCCTACTCCAGTGTGGCGGTGGTGGATTGCCTCTTGGGCTGATGATGAACAGTACAAGGGGGAAGAACAACCTCCTGAGATTGAGGTGTTCTTGTGCTTGCGAACTTGCGCGTGACTCTGGATTCGATGCCTACTACTTTGGTGGCTAGACCTATTTATAGAGGCCCTGGTCCTCTTACCAAATAATGAGCGGGAAGGGAGCCAACAACGGCGAGCAAATTTGAAGGGGGACAGCTAGTACAAGCTATCCTAACAAAAGTGGTCTTCGCCTGCGAAAGGCTCTGGTGGTGACGCCGTCTTGGGCTCCACGATGACCTCCATCTCGCTGTCCTCCTGGTCTTGGTCTCGTTGCACCAATATAGCAACCTTTGCCTGATGCCTCGGTACTCCTCGGCTGCGCTGGCCTCCTTAGCACCAAAGAGGAAACAAGGACACTGCGCGCGCTTGCGCCCGCCTGGTGTCGATCGTCATGGCTCACGTCACGAGAGCCTCATGAGGTTTGCCCCGCCTTGATATCTCCGCTCATCATGAGCCTGCCTGGCTTGGCCGCTCCTGAGGAGGTCTTGCGTCGTCCGCCTCTCGAGGCTTGGCCCCTCGTGAGGGTCTTGGATGCCTTGTTGATGAAGATGGTCCGTACGTCCTGCCGGCTTAGCCACGCCATGGGCCGCGGGCAGGCAAGTCTGGGGACCCCCGTTCCCAGGACGCCGACAACCTCTATCTCTAAACATGTGGACATATTTTTCGTTATCGGTTTCCGCTTGAGGACAAGCGAGGTCTAAGCTTGGGGGAGTTGATACGTCCATTTCGCATCATGCTTTTATATCGATATTTATTGTATTATGGGCTGTTATTACACATTATGTCACAATACTTATGCCTATTCTCTCTTGTTTTACAAGGTTTACATGAAGAGGGAGATTGCCGGCAGCTGGAATTCTGGCCTGGAAAAGGAGCAAATATTAGAGACCTATTCTGCACAACTCCAAAAGTCCTAAAACTTCACGGAGGAACGTTTTGGAATTAATAAAAAATACTGGCAAAAGAATTAACCAGAGGGGGCCCACACCCTGGCCACGAGGGTGGGGGCGCGCCCTACCCCCTGGGCGCGCCCCCCTGTCTCGTGGGCCACCTGGCAGGCCTCCGATGCCCATCTTCTGCTATATGAAGTCTTTCATCCTAGAAAAAAATAAGAAGGAAGCTTTCGGGACGAAACACCGCCGCCACGAGGCGGAACCTTGGCGGAACCAATCTAGGGTTCCGGTGGAGCTGTTCCGCCGGGGAAACATCCCTTTGGGAGGGGGAAATCGTTGCCATCGACATCACCATCGATCCTCTCATCGGGAGGGGGTCAATCTCCATCAACATCTTCACCAGCACCATCTCATCTCAAACCCTAGTTCATCTCTTGTATCCAATCTTGTCTCAAACCTCAGATTGGTACCTGTGGGTTGCTAGTAGTGTTGATTACTCCTTGTAGTTGATGCTTGTTGGTTTATTTGGTGGAAGATCATATGTTCAGATCCTTTATGCATATTAATACCCCTCTGATTATGAACATGAATATGATTTGTGAGTAGTTACGTTTGTTCCTGAGGACATGGGAGAAGTCTAGCTATAAGTAGTCATGTGAATTTGGTATTCGTTCGATATTTTGATGAGATGTATGTTGTCTATTCTCTAGTGGTGTTATGTGAACGTCGACTACATAACACTTCACCATTATTTGGGCCTAGAGGAAGGCATTGGAAAGTAATAAGTAGATGATGGGTTGCTAGAGTGACAGAAGCTTAAACCCTAGTTTATGCGTTGCTTCGTAAGGGGCTGATTTGGATCCATATGTTTCATGCTATGGTTAGGTTTACCTTAATACTTTTGTTGTAGTTGCGGATGCTTGCAATAGAGGTTAATCATAAGTGGGATGCTTGTTCAAGTAAGAACAAGCACCCAAGCACCGGTCCACCCACATATCAAATTATCAAAGTACCGAACGCGAATCATATGAACGTGATGAAAACTAGCTTGACGATAATTCCCATGTGTCCTCGGGAGCGCTTTTCTCTATATAAGAGTTTGTCCAGGCTCGTCCTTTGCTACAAAAAGGATTGGGCCACCTTGCTGCACTTATTTACTTTTGTTACTTGTTGCTCGTTACAAATTACCTTATCACAAAACTATCTGTTACCGATAATTTCAGTGCTTGCAGAGAATACCTTACTGAAAACCGCTTGTCATTTCCTTCTGCTCCTTGTTGGGTTCGACACTCTTACTTATCGAAAGGACTATGATAGATCCCCTACACTTGTGGGTCATCAGATCACTACTCTTTGCGCCATCCGGTTGCTTGGGTTGTCGCGGAGATGGTTTAGTAGGAGTGGCATCAGTCATGCTTGCAGTCCCATGCACGCCATGATAGATGTTAGGCTGCTGCGATAATGGTTCAATGGCAGTGGCATCAGACATGCCTGCAGCAGAAGCTCCTGGTACATTGAAAGTGACATCCGCACCTTCGTCTTTGTGCTCATGACTCATGCATTCAGCTTTGTGTGCCTCATACAACATTAGGCCCATGCGCTTGTTGGGAACGTAGTAATTTCAAAAAAAATCCTACGCACACGCAAGATCATGGTGATGCATAGCAACAAGAGGGGAGAGTGTTGTCCACGTACCCTCGTAGACCGAAAGCGGAAGCGTTATGACAACGCAGTTGATGTAGTCGTACGTCTTCATGATCGACCGATCCTAGTACCGAATGTACGGCAACTCCGCGATCTGCACACGTTCAGCTCAGTGACGTCCCACGAACTCACGATCCAGTAGAGTGTCGAGGGAGATCTTCATCAGCACGACGGCGTGATGACGGTGATGATGAAGCAACCGGCGCAGGGCTTCGCCTAAGCACTATGACGATATGACCGAGGTGGATTATGGTGGAGGGGGGCACCGCACACGGCTAAGAGATCAATGATCAACTTGTGTCTATGGGGTGCCCCCTCCTCCGTATATAAAGGAGTGGAGGAGGGGGTGGGCCGGCCCTCTATGGCGCGCCCTGGAGGAGTCCTACTCCCACCGGGAGTAGGATTCCCCGCCCCCTCCCTAGTTGGACTAGGAGAGAAGGAAGGGGGAGAGAGGGAGGAAGGAAAGGGGGGCGCCGCCCCCCCTTCCTAGTCCAATTCGGACGAGAGGGGGAGGGAGTGCGCGGCCTGCCCTGGCTGCCCCTCTCTCTCTCCACTAAAGCCCATTAGGGCCCATATACTCCCCGGGGGATTCCGGTAACCCCCCGGTACTTCGGTATATGCCGGAACTCTCTCGAAACCTTTCCGATGTCCAAACATAGCCATCCAATATATCGATCTTTATGTCTCGACCATTTAGATACTCCTCGTCATGTCCATGATCATATCTGGGACTCTGAACTACCTTCGGTACATCAAAACACATAAACTCATAATACCGATCGTCACCGAACGTTAAGCGTGCGGACCCTACGGGTTCGAGAACTATGCAGACATGACCGAGACTCATCTCCGGTCAATAACCAATAGTGGAACCTGGATGCTCATATTGGTTCCTACATATTCTACGAAGATCTTTATCGGTCAAACCGCATAACAACATACATTGTTCCCTTTGTCATCGGTATGTTACTTGCCCGAGATTCGATCGTCGGTATCTCAATACCTAGTTCAATCTCGTTACCGGCAAGTCTCTTTACTCATTCCGTAATGCATCATCCCACAACTAACTCATTAGTCACAATGCTTGCAAGGCTTATAGATATGTGCATTACCGAGAGGGCCCAGAGATACCTCTCCGATACACGGAGTGACAAATCCTAATCTCGATCTATGCCAACTCAACAAACACCATCGGAGACACCTGTAGAGCATCTTTATAATCAACTAGTTACGTTGTGACGTTTGATAGCACACAAGGTGGTCCTTCGGTATTCGGGAGTTGCATAATCTCATAGTCTGAGGAACATGTATAAGTCATGAAGAAAGCAGTAGCAATGAAACTGTAACGATCATAATGCTAATCTAACGAATGGGTCTTGATCATCACATCATTCTCCTAATGATGTGTCCCGTTCATCAAATGACACCACATGTCTATGGTTAGGAAACATAACCATCTTTGATAAACGAGCTAGTCAAGTAGAGGCATACTAGGGACACTTTGTTTTTTCTATATATTCACACATGTACTAAGTTTCCGGTTAATACAATTCTAGCATGAATAATAAACATTTATCATGAAATAAGGAAATAAATAATAACTTTATTATTGCCTCTAGGGCATATTTCCTTCAGTCTCCCACTTGCACTAGAGTCAATAATCTAGTTCACATCGCCATGTGATTTAACACCAATAATTCACATCACCATGTAATTAACACCCATAGTTCACATCGCCATGTGACCAACACTCAAAGGGTTTACTAGAGTCAGTAATCTTAGTTCACATCGCCATGTGATTAAGACCCAAAGAGTACTAAGGTGTGATCATGTTTTGCTTGTGAGAGAAGTTTAGTCAACGGGTCTGCCATATTCAGATCTGTATGTATTTTGCAAATTTCTATGTCAACAATGCTCTGCACGGAGCTACTCTAGCTAATTGCTCCCAATTTCAATATGTATCCAGATTGAGACTTAGAGTCATCTAGATCAGTGTCAAAACTTGCATCGACATAACCCTTATCCCACTAAGGATAATTTTGACCGCTGTCCAGTGATCTACTTCTAGATCACTATTGTACTCCCTTGCCAAACTCATTGTAGGGTATACAATAGATCTGGTAGACAGCATGGCATACATTATAGAACCTATGGTTGAGGCATAGGGAATGACTTTCATTCTCTTTCTATCATCTGTTGTGCTCGGATTTTGAGTCTTACTCAATTCCACACCTTGCAACACAGGCAAGAACTCTTTCTTTGACTGTTCCATTTTGAACTACTTCAAAAACTTGTCAAGGTATGTACTCATTGAAAAAACTTATCAAGCGTCTTGATCTATCTCTATAGATCCTGATGCTCAATGTAAGCAGCTTCACCAAGGTCTTTCATTGAAAAACTCCTTTCAAACACTTCTTTATCCTTTCCAGAAAACTCTACATCATTTCCAATCGACAATATGTCATTCACATATACTTATCAAAAAGGCTGTAGTGCTCCCACTCACTTTCTTAAATACAGGCTTCACCGCAAGTCTGTATAAAACTATATGCTTTGATCAACTTATCAAAGCGTATATTCCAACTCCGAGATGCTTGCACCAGTCCATATATGGATCGCTGGAGCTTGCATATTTTGTTAGCACCTTTAGGATTGACAAAATCTTCTGGTTATATCATATACAACTCTTCTTTAATAAATCCATTAAGGAATGCAGTTTTGTTTATCCATTTGCCAGATTTCATAAAATGCGGCAATTGCTAACATGATTCAGACAGACTTAAGCATCGCTACGAGTGAGAAAAACTCATTGTAGTCAACACCTTGAACTTGTCGAAAACCTTTTGAGACAAGTCGAGCTTTGTAGATAGTAACACTACTATCAGCGTCCGTCTTCCTCTTGAAGATCCATTTATTCTCAATGGCTTGCCGATCACCGTGCAAGTCAACGAAAGTCCATACTTTGTTCTCATATATGGATCCCATCTCAAATTTCATGGCCTCAAGCCATTTTGCGGAATCTGGGCTCATCATCGCTTCCTCATAGTTCGTAGGTTCGTCATAGTCTAGTAAAATGACTTCCATGGCAGGATTACCGTACCACACTCGTGCGGAACGTACTCTGGTTGACCTACAAGGTTCGGTAGTAACTTGATCTGAAGTTTCATGATTATCATCATTAACTTCCTCACTAATTGGTGTAGGCATCACTGGAACTAATTTCTGTGATGAACTAGTTTCCAATTCGGGAGAAGGTACAATTAACTCATCAAGTTCTACTTTCCTCCCACTCACTTCTTTCGAGAGAAACTCCTTCTCTGGAAAGTATCCATTTTTAGCAACGAATATCTTGCCTTCGGATCTGTGATAGAAGGTGTACCCAACAGTCTCCTTTGGGTATCCTATGAAGACACATTTCTCCGATTTGGGTTCGAGCTTATCAGGTTGAAGCTTTTTCACATAAGCATCGCAGCCCCAAACTTTCAGAAACGATAACTTGGGTTTATGGCCAAACCACAGTTCATAAGGTGTCGTCTCAATGGATTTAGATGGTGCCCTATTTAACGTGAATGTAGTTGTCTCTAATGCATAACCCCAAAACGATAGTGGTAAATCGGTAAGAGACATCATAGATTGCACTATATCCAATAAAGTACGGTTGTGACGTTCGGACACACCATTACGCTGTGGTGTTCTAGGTGGCGCGAGTTTGTGAAACTATTCCACATTGTTTTAAATGAAGGCAAAACTCGTAACCCAAATATTCATCTCCGCGGTCAGATCGTAGAAACTTCATTTTCTTGTTACGATCATTTTCCACTTCACTCTGAAATTCTTTGAACTTTTCAAATGTTTCAGACTTATGTTCATCAAGTAGATATACCCATATCTGCTCAAATGATCTGTGAAGGTCAGAAAATAACGATACTTGCCGCAAGCCTCAACACTTATTGGACCACATACATCAATATGTATTATTTCCAATAAGTCAACTACTCGCTCCATTGTTCCGGAGTCTTAGTCATCTTCCCATGAGGCATGGTTCGCAAGCATCAAGTGATTCCAAAAGCCCATCAGCATGGAGTTTCTTCATGCGCTTTACACCAATATGACCTAAGTGGCAGTGCCACAAATAAGTTGCACTATCATTATTAACTTTACATCTTTTGGCTTTAATATTATGAATAAGTGTATCACTACGATCGAGATTCAATAAACCATTCACCTTGGGTGTATGACCATAGAAGGTTTTATTCATGTAAACAGAATAACAATTATTCTTTGACTTAAATGAATAACCGTATTGCAATAAACATGATCCAATCATATTATGTCCAACGCAAACACCAAATAACATTTATTTTAGGTTCAACACTAATCCCGAAGGTAAAGGGAGTGTGCGATGGTGATCTTATCAACCTTGGAATCACTTCCAACACACATCATCACCTCGCCCTTAACTAGTCTCTGTTTATTTTGCAATTCCCGTTTCGAGTTACTACTCTTAGCAACTGAAACAATATCAAATACCGAGGGGTTACTATAAACACTAGTAAAGTACACATCAATAACATGTATATCCAATATACCTTTGTTTACTTTGCCATCCTTCTTATCTGCCAAGTATCTAGGGCAGTTCCACTTCCAGTGACCATTTCCTTTGGAGTAGAAGTACTCAGTTTCAGGGTTGGGTCTAGCTTTGGGCTTCTTCATGGGAGTGACAACTTGCTTGTCATTCTTATTGAAGTTCCCTTTCTATCCCTTTGCCCTTTTCTTGAAACTAGTGGTCTTGTAGACCATCATCACTTGATGCTCTTTCTTGATTTCTACCTTCGCCGATTTCAGCATCGCGAAGAGCTCGGGAATTACTTTCGTCATCCCTTGCATATTATAGTTCATCATGAAGTTCTAGTAACTTGGTGATAGTGACTAGAGGACTTTGTCAATGACTATCTTATCTAGAAGATTAACTCCCACTTGATTCAAGCAATTTTAGTACCCAGACAATCTGAGCACATGCTCACTAGTTGAGCTAGTCTCCTCCATCTTGTAGGCAAAGTACTGTCAGAGGTCTCATACCTCTCGACACGGGCATGAGTATGAGATACCAATTTCAACTCTTGGAACATCTTATATGCTCCATGTCGTTCAAAACATTTTTGAAGTCCCGGTTCTAAGCCGTAAAGCATGGTGCACTAAACTATCAAGTAGTCATCATACCGAGCATTGTCAAACATTCATAACGTCTGCATCTGCTCCTGCAATAGGTCTGTCACCTAGCGGTGCATCAAGGACATAATACTTCTGTGCAGCAATGAGGATAATCCTCAGATCACAGAGCTAGTCCGCATCATTGCTACTAACATTTTTCAACTTATTTTTCTCTAGGAACGCATTAAAATTCAACGGAACAACAACATGGGCCATCTATCTACAACAACATAGACATGCAAAATACTATTAGGTACTAAGATCATGATAAATTAAAGTTCAATTAATCAAATTACTTAAGAACTCCCACTTAGATAGACATCCCTCTAATCATCTAAGTGATCACGTGATCCATATCAACTAAACCATGTTCGATCATCACGTGAGATGGAGTAGTTTTCAATGGTGAACATCACTATGTTGATCATATCTACTATATGATTCATGCTCGACCTTTTGGTCTCAATGTTCCGAGGCCATATCTGCATATGTTAGGCTCGTCAAGTTAACCCGAGTATTCTGCGTGTGCAAAACTGGCTTGCACCTGTTGTATGTGAACGTAGAGCTTATCACACCCGATCATCACGTGGTGTCTCGGCATGACGAACTTTCGCAACGGTGCATACTCAGGGAGAACACTTATACCTTGAAATTTAGTGAGAGATCATCTTATAATGCTACCATCGAACTAAGCAAAATAAGGTGCATAAAGGATAAACATCACATGCAATCAATATAAGTGATATGATATGGCCATCATCATCTTGTGCCTTCTCCATCCCCAAGGCACCGTCATGATCACCATCGTCACCGGCGCGACACCTTGATCTCCATCGTAGCATCATTGTTGTCTCGCCAACTATTGCTTCTACGACTATCGCTACTGCTTAGTGATAAAGTAAAGCAATTACATGGCGATTGCATTTCATACAATAAAGCGACAACCATATGGCTCGTGCCAGTTGCTGATAACTTCGTTACAAAACATGATCATCTCATACAATAAAATTTAGCATCATGTCTTGACCATATCACATCACAACATGCGCTGCAAAAACAAGTTAGACATCCTCTACTTTGTTGTTGCAAGTTTTACGTGGCTGCTATGGGCTGAGCAAGAACCATTCTTACCTACGCATCAAAACCGCAATGATTTTTCATCAAGTATGTGTTGTTTTAACCTTCAACAAGGACCGGGCGTCGCCACACTCGATTCAACTGAAGTTGGAGAAACTGACACCCGCCAGCCACCTGTATGCGAAGCACGTCGGTAGAAACAGTCTCGCGTAAGCGTACGTGTAATGTCGGTCCGGGCCGCTTCATCCAACAATATCGCCGAATCAAAGTATGACATGCTGGTAAGCAGTATGACTATTATCGCCCACAACTCACTTGTGTTCTACTCGTGCATATAACATCTACGCATAAACCTGGCTCGGATGCCATTGTTGGGAACGTAGTAATTTCAAAAAAAATCCTACGCACATGCAAGATCATGGTGATGCATAGCAATGAGAGGGGAGAGTGTTGTCCACGTACCCTCGTAGACCGAAAGCGGAAGCATTATGACAACACGGTTGATGTAGTCGTACGTCTTCACGATCGACCGATCCTAGTAACGAACGTACGGCACCTCCGCGATCTGCACACGTTCAGCTCGGTGACGTCCCACGAACTCACGATCCAGTAGAGTGTCGAGGGAGAGCTTCGTCAGCACGACGGCATGATGACGGTGATGATGATGCAACCGGCGCACGGCTTCGCCTAAGCACTACGACGATATGACAGAGGTGGATTATTGTGGAGGGGGCACCGCACTGTCAGTGTACTAAAGTAGGGGCACTCCTTTGTACCCCTTTACTTGTGCACGGACAGTCAGAGCCGTGCCCACAGCCACGCTAAGCAGGGCAGAGGAGGGAAACCGGGAAGAAGCCAAAGCACAAGACGGCCAAGGCAACGCCAAGACCAGGAACGCAAGAGGGCAAGTAGGCAAGGTAGACTCCATCGGCAAGGTTCTTGCTGAGGCAGCCTCCGCAGCCCTAGCAAGGGCCTTGCCGGGGCAGCCTGTCCGATACCAACAGAGCGAGCCTCCCTTGAGCGCACGATTTCTGACCCCACCAACCACATTGGAACCAGGGCTCGGGAGGCACCCTCGTGGTGGCATGCAGATCTTTGTCAAGATCATAAACACACAAGATCAGATGAGGACCAGAAGACGGCGACCCTCGGTTGGATCCTAGCCGAGGAGATCCACAAGACCCCGGCAAGCGCCTTGCCGGGGACAACTGCGATGCCACAGCAAGACCCTTGCCGAGCCCCCGGCAAGGCCCTTGCGGAGGGCGCCAGCAGGGCCACTGCCAGGCCCGCCCCAGCCAAGGCTCCGCCGCCATTCGCATGCAGCTGCCAGCACAACCAGCTGGGCAGGCACCTGCGTGGCAACATGCGGCTTCCAAACCGACTCAGCAAGCACCTGCGTGGTGGCATGCATATCTTCGTGAAGACCCTGCCACCGCGCCACCTCAGCAGCCTGCCTGCCTACATAGCACCGCACGCATCGCTGGCCTGGGCGCTTGTCGAAGCGAGACGGAGCAGCGACGGACGGGACGGGCCTCGTTCCCGTCCCCGATAAAGCTAATGGACACCTAAGTAGCGCATTTAATGCGTTTTCTCCCCTAATGCCAGGCGATAAGCCTGCACACTATAGACCTTTCCACCTCCTGTATGCCACTGTGACAGCCCCTTTCGACTATAAAAGGAGGCTTCGGGCATACTGGAGAAGGATCCGGCTCTTTTGAACTACAGACCGACCATAGCTAGTTAGAGAGCTCAAGAACTCCCTCAAATACACACCAAAGCAGGACTAGGGTATTACGCATCCTCGCAGCCTGAACCTGGGTAAACGAACTATGTTCTGTCTCCTAAACCTGCTCTTCTCACAACCCCGCGCCCCATCAACCGTATTAGGGATTCATGTGATCCCATAGGTGTCGTTTCCCCGACATCTTTGGCGCGCCAGGTAGGGGACGCAGTTGTGAGAATCTGGTCTAGCAGTTAGCCTAGCAGTTCTTCATCGCCATGGCTCCCAAAAAGAAGACGATCACGACGATTGGCTCATCGGGGGCCGAGCAGCCCACGCTAGTGCGGGCGAGCGGCGGAACGGTCGCAGACAGAACCCGAGCCGCGGCCCGGGAGCACTAGCATCGCCCCGGCAGTCAGAGCCTAGCGAGCAGCGTCGTTCGTCCGCCAGACGACGAGCCGCATGCCGCTAGATCCAAAGACGGGGTTGGGCCCCCCGCAGGCGACGCGGGGCCCTCCAGGGGCATCACTGTGCCTCCTACAGGCGGCGCAGCGACCTCCAAGACACCCACCCCGGCGCCCACAGCACGCTCTTCCCATGGTGTGCGCAACGAGCAGCGTCACCACGCCGGTGACCCTGGACACCGCCGTGGGAAGAGCCCTGTGCATCGTCCGGACGAAGGAGACCAGCATGCCCGCCGAAGTGCTGGCGAAAATGGCGCGCAGCAGCTGGGCCGTGATAGAGCTCCTTCTAACGTGGTTAGAAGTCGAAGCGCGCCACGGTCCACGCAGCTGTCGCCACCACCCACGCCAGCAGAAGCTTTGGCACGCGCGCAGCTGCTCCTCGACTTCCCTCCTGCTGCGGAGAAGCTCGACGAGTGGAGAGCCACCATCCGGAGCCTCATCGCCGTCGCCAATAAAGATGATCCGCGACCAGCGGGGCCCTCGGGCTGGCGCTCCGTCGAGCCACCACATGTCAGTGGTGGGAGGACCGGGGGAGCTGCAGCCACAGTACACTCTCCTCCCCCGCGCCAGCTGCCGCCGGTGTCGATCCATCGTGACGACGCATGTGATAACATTTCCATAGTGTCGTCCGACCCACGGACCCACCGCGACCAGCGCCAAGTTCTTTGAGAACGAGCCCACGAAGATGCTCGAACCACTATTGAGCGTCGGTGCGATACACGCCACCAGTCGGATAAGCGGGCGGGACCCGCTATGGACCACCCAGCACCGGGGGGCCCCGGTGGCCTACCTTAGGAGGTGGGTTGCCCAGCCTTTACCCATGAGCTGCGGCAGTTCCAGTGGCCATCCCACCGCATGTTCAAGCCCGACGTCGGTGAGAAGTACAACGGCAAGACCCATCCGTCAGAGTTCCTCGGCATCTACACCATCGCGATGCAAGCTGCCAGAGCTCGGGACGACAAGGTGCTTGCCAATTACTTCCCGTTGGCACTGAAGCCCAACGTCATGTCTTGGTTGATGCACTTGCCGGTGGATTCCATTTCTTCTTGGTCGGATTTGTGCCATGAGTTCATTGGTGCCTTCACCGGAGGCCACCAAGCTCATGGCCAGGCCAGTGATTTGCATATCATTCCCCAGAAGGAAGGGGAAACCCTGCACAAGTACATCCAGAGGTTCAGCCGGGTGCAGTACAACATCCCCGATGTTCATCCCTCCGCCGTGATGGAACACGCGCAACTGCAAGATGCGCGAAGAGCTGGCGATGAACAAGGTTAAGGATGTGGCCGAACTTTATGTTCTGGCCGATAGGTGCGCCTGGGCTGAAGAGGGAAGGAAGTACCTCGGCGAGGACGTCGGCGTGGAAACCGACTCTACTGATGAAGACACCGCCGCCCCGACGAAGAAGGGCCGGCGTCGCAACAGGAAACGCAAGGGCAAGACCGTGCTTGCCGGCGAGGGATCCGACAGCACCGGCGCCGCCAAGAAGGCCAAGGCAGACGACGCCGGCAAGGAAATTGCCGGGTGCGCCGCTTGCCGGGCCTTGGCGGCTGCCGACAAGCCGGGGGGCTCCGACAAGCAGTATTGCAAGATCCATCGCACCAAGGGCCACAACCTCCAGAACTGCCGATAGGTCGAGCTGCTAGCCGAAAAGCAAAAGGCTGAGTATGATAGGCAGGACAAGGAGAAGGGTCAAGACGGTACTGAAGGATCCGGCAAGAAGCGTGGCGGCCAAGGAGGCCGCGGCGGCAAGGATAACTAGCAAGAGAGGCCCACCCGGGGCCGTGACAAGAAGCAAGAAGACGATGATCATGACGAGGACGACGAGTCCGGCGAGCAAGAGTTTCAGAAGGCAACGGAGGCCATATGCATCGATGGTGGCGCCTCGCTGCATACTTCTCACCGCCAGCTCAAGCAGTGGGCGCGTGAGATCACAGCAGTGGAGCCATCGTTCGACGCTTAGAAGCTGCTGAACTGGTCCAGCGCGCCCATCATCTTTGACGCCGAGGACCACCCTGATCGCACCATTGCGGTCGCGTGTTTTCCGTTGTTGGTCTCACCAACGATACGCAACCTCAAGATGAACTTAATCTCGCCCATTGTGTAGCGACCAGACCTCAAATAGTCTGTGCTGCTGTGCACCAGTGTCATCCCTGGATCAGTAATGCTGACACGCACAGTACAAATGGAGGATTTATAACAGAGTAGCAATCACACACTTATTACATCGAATATCTCCAAAGAGATATGTATGATAAATATGGCTTAAGGCCATCTAAAACGATAACAGCGGAAGACTTGGAAGATAAGTGAGTCCATCAACTCCAGCGGCATCACTGAGTATAAGACCACGACCTAAGGCACCTTACTCGTCGTCTGAAAAGTCTGCAACATGAAACGTTGCAGCCTGAAAACGGGTCAGCACATAGAATATGCTGGCAAAGCAACACATAGAGAATAATGAACAACAATAAGGCTATACTACATGCATATATGGCTGGTGGAAAGCTCTATGGTTAAGTTTTGCGAAAAGCAAATTTTTCCCTACTGCAAAGGAATAAATTTTATTTAACTATCATGGTGGTTGTGAAACATTGAGATGGTTGACAGCATCTCAATCCCAATTAGAAGTCATCATTAACCCAGCAAAATTAATTAAAAGTAACATGGTGATGAGATTCACATGATAATCCAAGTACTAGATACTCAAGTTGTCCATAACCGGGGACACGGCTAACCATGATTAGTTTGTACACTCTGCAGAGGTTTGCGCACTTTTCCCCACAAGACTCGATCGCCTCCGCTTGATTCCCGCACTACATGATGTTTGAGAAACGGATGACCGAGACACAGTCTTTCAGGAACAATCACTCTTTACTCCGGGTGGACCGGTACACCTACTTTCCCCTACATCTGCTAGCCCACCTCTTCAAGAGATCATGTAACCTACTCAACTATGCTAGAGCCCATAATAGCTTGTGGCTGCACACGGAAGTTTCTAGCATGAATAATCTTATGATCCCTTTGAGCCTGGGTGGCGGTCCTTATACAAACAGACAACACTGGATTCTCCAGGTGCCTCAATCCACCCAGATGTGAGTTTTAGTTGCCACCTTAGGTAAACCATTATTAACAATCTCACATCTGTCATGAATATCTCTCAAACCCAATCCACGTCTACGAGCATAGCATGGCAATATAATAGCAACGTAGAAGTAACTCCCAAGGGTTTGATAAGAAAACAGGTAATAGGTACTACCTCAACTACTTCCCAAAGTCCCACAATTTAATTAGATCCTAATCATGCAATTGTTTGAGAAATAGATCTAATGCAATAAAACTGGGTATGGAAAGTATGATCAAAGTGTTACTTGCCTTGCTGATGATCCGCGAAACCTAGCGATTCGAAGTAACAAGCGGCACACTCCGGGTACTCTATCGCAAACAAACAAGCAACAATAAGTACTCATCTAATGCACAGGTAAAACTCGAATGAAAAATCCAACCAGAAAGTTCAACTTAAGAACTCCGGTTTGCAAAAAGAATCAACTCGAACGAAGCAACGAAAGTCAAACTGCGAAAGAAAGAAGCTTCGTTAACTAATCTGGATCTAGGTCAAATTTTACAGTAGCAAAAACTTGTTTGAGTAGGTTAAACGGAAAGAGAATTTCGAGACGAAACTCTAGGCGCTTGAATCGCCTGATTCCGATAAACGAGCGAAAAGTTAAACAGAAACGAAGATTCGATCAGAAATCGAGATCTGAGATAATCGCGGAAAAATCCGACGAAAAAGAAAAACGGACGAACGGTTAAGGAACGGACGTTCGTTAACAGAGAAAATCCGACGAACGCGTTCGTTAAAACGAACGAGTCGGTGAACGCTCACAAAATAACAAAACCGAAAAAAAAACCGATCTAGGGTTTTTTTTAAACGAACGGTTTTTTTTAAACAAAACCGGCAACGAACGGCGAGGTATACCTCGTCGGGGGCGGACTCCGGCGGGGCTCCGGCTGCTCCGGCGAGGGGCGGCGGGGTGCGGCGGGGCTCGGGGGTGCTCGGGGGCGGCGAACGGCGAGCGGCGGCGGCCTCGAGCTTCGGCTCCGACGGCGGCGGGGTGCGGGGCAGGTGCGGGCGGCGGCGGGGTGAGAAGAGGGGGGGCGGCGGCGGCTATATATGAGGGGGGGGGCAGCGGCTTGGAGGAGGGGGCAAGGCGGCGGGGTCCCGTGCTCGAGCTGGACTCGGCGACGGCGGCGGCGTACGCGGGGAGGACGACGGCGGGGTGGGCCGGCGGCTCGGCTGGGCTTCGGCCCGGTCGGGCGCGGCGAATTTTTTTTTAAATACGTTCCGCGGAAAAAAATTCGTAGAAAAATAAATAAAAGTCCAAAAAAGATAAAATAAATTTTCCCCGTCTAGTTAGAAAATCTAGAATAGGTTGAACATTGTTTTGACACAAAAATAATTTTTGAAAACATGCAGTATTTCTTAATGCAATTAAAATTGCAAATAAAATCCAAATAAATTCCAATAAATGATTTTAACACTTTTCCTCCAATATTTCAATTGTTTTGGAGAAGTCATATTTTCTCCTCTCGTTTATTTTTAAAAGAAATATTTTTCGGAGAGAAAATAATTAAAACCAAAATCCTCGTTTTATTATTTGATAAAAATCAAATATGAAAATTCGAGAAAATCCCCAACTCTCTCCGAGGGTCCTTGAGTTGCTTAGGATTTATCGAGGATTTGTCAAAATGCAATAAAATATGATATGCAATTATGATCTATGTATAACATACCAAATTGAAAATTTGGGATGTTACAAACCTACCCCCCTTAAGATGAATCTCGCCCTCGAGATTCGGGTTGGCTAGAAAACAGGTGGGAGTGGTCCTTCCGTAGATCTTCCTCTCGCTCCCAGGTGGCTTCATCTTCCGTGTGGTGACTCCACTGGACTTTGCAAAACTTGATAACCTTACTGCGGGTAACTCGGCTGGCATACTCAAGAATCTTAACTGGTTTCTCCTCATAGGTCAAATCACTTTCCAGCTGAATTGCTTCCAGTGGTACAGTATCTCTCAGTGGTATCTCAACCATCTCTGCGTGGCACTTCTTCAACTGGGAAACGTGAAATACATCATGAACTCCAGACAATCCTTCGGGCAATTCCAGCTTGTAGGCAACCTCTCCCATACGTTCCACAACTCTGTATGGTCCGATAAAACGGGGCGCTAACTTTCCCTTAACTCCAAAGCGCTTCACTCCTCGAAGTGGTGATACTCGAAGATAAACTCGGTCTCCGACTTCGTGAACTGTCTCCTTTCGTTTAGAATCAGCATAACTCTTCTGCCTGGACTGGGCTACCTTGAGCCTATCGCGAATCAACCTCACTTTCTGTTCAGACTCCTTAATCAAATCTGGTCCAAACAACTGACGGTCTCCAACTTCGTCCCATAACAACGGTGTTCTACACCTCCTTCCGTACAAGGCTTCAAAAGGGGCCATCTTCAAACTGGTCTGATAACTGTTGTTATAAGAAAACTCTGCATATGGCAAATTGTCGTCCCAACTAGATCCATAATCTAGTGCACAAGCTCTCAACATGTCCTCCAAAATCTGGTTGACTCTCTCGGTCTGTCCATCTGTCTGTGGGTGAAAAGCTGTACTAAATTCTAGCCTGGTTCCCAATGTTTCATGTAACTGCTTCCAAAACTTCGAGGTAAATTGGGTTCCTCTGTCTGATACAATGGTCCTCGGAACTCCATGCAAACATACGATCCTGGTCATGTATATCTTTGCCAACTTAGCACTGGTGTAAGTGGTCTTCACTGGAATGAAATGAGCCACTTTCGTCAAACGGTCGACTACAACCCATATTGAGTCATAGCCTGAACGAGTCCTGGGTAATCCTGTGATAAAATCCATGCCTATTTTATCCCACTTCCATTCGGGTATCGGCAATGGTTGTAGCAATCCTGCTGGCTTCTGATGCTCTGCCTTCACTCTCTGACATACATCACAAACTGCTACATATTCTGCAATATCCTTCTTCATTCCGGTCCACCAGAAAGTATTTTTCAGATCCAAATACATCTTGGTATTCCCTGGGTGAATCGAGTACGGTGAATCATGGGCTTCTTGCAAAATCAACTTCCTGATCTCCGGATCATTTGGCACATATACGCGGTCCTCAAACCATAAGGTATCGTGCTCATCCTCACGAAATCCCTTGGCTTTTCCTTTGCTCATCTTCTCCTTTATCTCTTCAATCTCCTTGTCTGTCTTCTGAGCTTCTCTGATCCTTTCCATCAAGGTAGACTGAATCTCCAATGTCGCTAAATAGCCTCTTGGGACTATCTCCAAACATAGCTCGCGAAGGTCCTCGGCTAACTCCTGAGGTAACTCTCCTGTCATGAGGGTGTTGACATGACTCTTGCGGCTCAACGCGTCTGCTACTACGTTAGCCTTTCCTGGGTGATAATGCAATCTCATATCATAATCCTTAATGAGCTCCAACCATCTCCTCTGTCTGAGATTTAACTCCTTCTGCGTGAAAATATACTTCAAACTCTTGTGATCCGTGTACACCTCACAATGGTTTCCGATGAGAAAATGTCTCCATGTCTTCAATGCATGCACCACGGCTGCTAACTCCAAATCATGCGTAGCATAATTCTTCTCATGGGGTTTAAGTTGTCGTGAAGCATATGACACAACTCTTCCTTCCTGCATAAGCACTGCTCCAAGTCCTCGACGAGAAGCGTCGCAATAAACTTCATAGTCCTTGCGTTGATCTGGCAGAATCAACACTGGTGATGTAACCAATCGTTTCTTCAACTCTTGGAAACTAGCTTCACATTCCTCAGTCCAATTGAATTTGGTGTCCTTCTTCAATAGCTCAGTCATGGGCTTAGCAATCTTCGAGAAATTCTCGATGAATCTCCGGTAGTATCCTGCAAGTCCAAGAAAACTCCGGATTTCTCCAACTGTCGTGGGTGATTCCCAACTTGTCACTGTGTCAACCTTGGCAGGGTCTACTGCTATTCCTTCTCCAGAAATAACATGTCCAAGGAATCCAACTTCCTTCAGCCAAAATTCACACTTGCTGAACTTGGCGTATAACTGATGTTCTCTGAGCTTCTCAAGTACCAATCGCAAATGCTCCTCATGCTCTTCCTCATTCTTGGAAAAGACTAAAATATCATCAATGAACACCACGACGAACTTATCCAAAAACTCCATAAACACTTTGTTCATCAGGTTCATGAAATAGGCAGGTGCGTTAGTCAGACCAAATGACATAACGGTATACTCATACAATCCATATCTGGTGGTAAAAGCCGTCTTAGGTATATCCTGCTCTCGAATCTTTAACTGATGGTATCCTGATCGTAGATCGATCTTGGAAAATACTTTAGCTCCTTGTAGGCGGTCAAACAAATCATTGATCATCGGCAGTGGGTACTTGTTTTTGATGGTCACTTCATTCAATCCACGGTAATCAACAACCATCCTCAGCGATCCATCTTTCTTCTCCACTAGAAGTACTGGTGATCCCCAAGGTGACGAACTTGGGCGAATATAGCCTTTATCCAGTAACTCCTTGATCTGCTTCTTAATTTCCTCCAAATCTTTTGCGGGCATCCTGTACGGTCTCTTAGATATTGGCCCTGTGCCTGGCAAAAGTTCAATCAAGAACTCAATGTCTCTATCTGGTGGCATGCCTGGCAACTCTTCTGGAAATACATCCGGATAATCCTTCACCACTGGTACTTCCTCCTGTACAACTCCTGATAAGGAATTCACTTGAGTCCTCTTCGGCATATGCCGGGATACATACTTGATCCTTTTTCCTTCCGGGGTGGTAAGCAAAATCGTCTTGCTGGCACAATCGATGTTTCCTCCATACAACGATAGCCAATCCATTCCCAAAATCACATCCAAACCTTGCGACTCCAAAACTATGAGGTCTGAGGGGAAAACATGCCTACCAATGGCCAATGGTATCTGAAAACATCCTTGGCTTGCCATATACTCTGCTCCTGGCGAGGTTACTAACATAGGGGTTTTGAGAACTTGGGTGGACAGCTTAAACTTATTCACAAATCCCCTTGATATGTATGAATGCGATGCACCAGTATCGAAAAGAACGGTTGCAGTAAATGACTTAACCAAAAACTTACCTATTACTGCATCAGGCTGAGCTTCAACCTCCTCCACGCTCACGTGGTTCACATGTCCTTTGTTGAACGGGTTCGGCTTCTTCCCAGAGCTTCCATTGCCATTTCCATTTTGGGCTTCAGGACAATCAGTTGCATAATGTCCAGTCTTCTGGCACTTGAAACAAGTAACATGACTTAGATCCCGCTTGGCTGGGGTAGATGGGTTGGTGCGGTTCTGTCCGTTGCTTCCTCCATTCCCATTACCATTCTTGGAGCCATTATGGTTGTGCGAACTACCTCCTCCATGGGTATGCTGAAACTGTCCTCCCGGTTTCGGGGCAAATCGTGGCTTCTGCTGAGCTCCAGAATTGTACTTCCCTTGTCCATACTTCCTCTTACGGTTTTCAATCTGCTGTTGCTTCCCTTCAATCATGAGAGCTCTATCTACCAGCTCCTGGTAGTTGTTGAAGGTTGCTACCATCAACTGCATACTCAGTTCATCATTCAGTCCTTCCAAAAATTTCTCCTGCTTGGCAGCATCTGTAGCAACGTCATCTGGTGCATAACGTGCTAACTTACTGAAATCCTCCACATACTGGCCTACGGTGCGTCCTCCTTGGCGTAGGTTGCGAAACTCGCGCTTCTTCATAGCCATAGCTCCTGCTGAAACATGAGCTGTACGGAAAGCTTGCTGAAACTGGTCCCATGTGACAGTGTCAATAGGGTGCGTGGCTGTATAATTCTCCCACCATGATGCTGCGGGTCCATCAAGCTGATGTGCGGCAAAACGCACTCTTTCCGCATCTGTGCATCCTGCAGTGGTCAACTCCCTTCCAACTTTGCGGAGCCAATCATCTGCAACAATCGGCTCGGTGCTACTGGAAAACACCGGCGGGTTTAGCCTTAAGAAACGGGCTAAGTGATCAACAGGTGGTGGTGGCGGTGGGTTGTTGTTGTTGTTGCCTTGGTTCTGCACTAACACTTGCATCAGGGCATTCTGTTGCTGAATCAACTGGGTGATCTCCGGTGGGAAAACAAATCCGGTGTCGCGTCTCGGAGGCATCTGATAGGTTAGAAAAGATGAGAGTTAAGAATAGAATGAGGTCTAGAGGGAAAACACTACCCATATGCTCATGAGACAAATACAATCAATATCACTCAATCAATTCAAACAAGGCATAACAATCGATCTAACTAGCGTTACAAAGTGCTTGAACTATACTATTAAATGGGGGAAAACTACTACTGATATGGTGGTCTACTAGAAATTCTGATCCGTTGAAGACTCCATGATGTCTGCTCCAGCTTCGTCAACAAAGTCATCTTCACTTGGTTCCGAGTCGGTGTCGTCGATGATGATGTAGTTATCCGGACAAGTGCATTCGTCATCCTTTGCTTTTGGCACTGGATTTCCCATGAATACTCCAATCTTCTTCTCCAGGTCGTCATTCTTCCCTACTAGTGCGATGATTTCCTCCATATAATCCTCGCGTGTAGCCTTGAGTTCTTCCTCCAGCTCCTTGATCTTGGTTAATGCCTTCTTCAGTTCTTCCTTGTCCGTGCACATCTGGTTCTCCTGGCGACGAATATGTTGGTTTTGCTCCTGGATGAAAGCTGCAATTGATCCATCCTTCTTGGTTCTGATCATCTCCCATTGCGCGTCTCGGCGTCCACAAATCTGATAAATTGTATCCTTAAGCTCCTGGTGGTAGACTTCTCCAATGCGTCCCATAGCGATGTGTGCGGCCATGCTCTTCCCTAAACTCCAGGTTGGTGCTTCGAAAACCAATCTTATGGGTTCAGTAACTGGCACAAACGTCCTTCCTGGAATGTGAACTTGAATCTTCCAGCTCTCCTCTTCGGGTAATGTGGCGTTGTAGGTTCCGGTGATGCTTGGTATTCCTATGTTCAAATACTTAGTGACTTCCTTCAAGTGTCGACCAAAAGGCGTGTCTTCATCTGGTTGCATGAACTTGCTCCTTGCATCCGCCATTCCTAAAAGAGTAGAAAAGGAGAGGGGTCAGAAATGAGAAGAGAGAAGCTGTTCTAGGGCTTAAGCTTAGTGGTCGTGTCCTACAGTCAGCGTGTGCTCTGATACCACCTTTGTAGCGACCAGACCTCAAATGGTCTGTGCTGCTGTGCACCAGTGTCATCCCTGGATCAGTAATGCTGACACGCACAGTACAAATGGAGGATTTATAACAGAGTAGCAATCACACACTTATTACATCGAATATCTCCAAAGAGATTAAGTATGATAAATATGGCTTAAGGCCATCTAAAACGATAACAGCGGAAGACTTGGAAGATAAGTGAGTCCATCAACTCCAGCGGCATCACTGAGTATAAGACCACGACCTAAGGCACCTTACTCATCGTCTGAAAAGTCTGCAACATGAAACGTTGCAGCCCGAAAACGGGTCAGCACATAGAATATGCTGGCAAAGTAACACATAGAGAATAATGAACAATAATAATGCTATACTACATGCATATATGGCTGGTGGAAAGCTCTATGGTTAAGTTTTGCGAAAAGCCAATTTTTCCCTACTTCAAAGGAATAAATTTTATTTAACTATCATGGTGGTTGTGAAACATTGAGATGGTTGACAGCATCTCAATCCCAATTAAAAGTCATCATTAACCCAACAAAATTAATTAAAAGTAACATGGTGATGAGATTCAAATGATAATCCAGGTACTAGATACTCAAGTTGTCCATAACCGGGGACACGGCTAACCATGATTAGTTTGTACACTCTGCAGAGGTTTGCGCACTTTTCCCCACAAGACTCGATCGCCTCCGCTTGATTCTCGCACTGCATGATGTTTGAGAAACGGATGACCGAGACACAGTCTTTCAGGAACAATCACTCTTTACTCCGGGTGGACCGGTACACCTACTTTCCCCTACATCTGCTAGCCCACCTCTTCAAGAGATCATGTAACCTACTCAACTATGCTAGAGCCCATAATAGCTTGTGGCTGCACACGGAAGTTTCTAGCATGAATAATCTTATGATCCCTTTGAGCCTGGGTGGCGGTCCTTATACAAACAGACAACACTGGATTCTCCAGGTGCCTCAATCCACCCAGATGTGAGTTTTAGTTGCCACCTTAGGTAAACCATTATTAACAATCTCACATCTGTCATGAATATCTCTCAAACCCAATCCACGTCTACGAGCATAGCATGGCAATATAATAGCAACGTAGAAGTAACTCCCAAGGGTTTGATAAGAAAACAGGTAATAGGTACTACCTCAACTACTTCCCAAGTACCCACAATTTAATTAGATCCTAATCATGCAATTGTTTGAGGAATAGATCTAATGCAATAAAACTGGGTATGGAAAGTATGATCAAAGTGTTACTTGCCTTGCTGATGATCCGCGAAACCTAGCGATTCGAAGTAACAAGCGGCACACTCCGGGTACTCTATCGCAAACAAACAAGCAACAATCAGTACTCATCTAATGCACAGGTAAAACTCGAATGAAAGATCCAACCAGAAAGTTCAACTTAAGAACTCCGGTTTGCAAAAAGAATCAACTCGAACGAAGCAACGAAAGTCAAACGGCGAAAGAAACAAGCTTCGTTAACTAATCTGGATCTAGGTCAAATTTTACAGTAGCGAAAACTTGTTTGAGTAGGTTAAACGGAAAGAGAATTTCGAGACGAAACTCTAGGCGCTTGAATCGCCTGATTCCGATAAACGAGCGAAAAGTTAAACAGAAACGAAGATTCGATCAGAAATCGAGATCTGAGATAATCGCGGAAAAATCCGACGAAAAAGAAAAACGGACGAACGGTTAAGGAACGGACGTTCGTTAACAGAGAAAATCCGACGAACGCGTTCGTTAAAACGAACGAGTCGGTGAACGCTCACAAATAACAAAACCGAAAAAAAATAAACCGATCTAGGGTTTTTTTTAAACGAACGGTTTTTTTTAAAACAAAACCGGCAACGAACGGCGAGGTATACCTCGCCGGGGGCGGACTCCGGCGGGGCTCCGGCTGCTCCGGTGAGGGCGGCGGGGTGCGGCGGGGCTCGGGGGTGCTCGGGGGCGGCGAGGGGGCGGCGAACGGCGAACGGCGAGCGGCGGCGGCCTCGAGCTTCGGCTCCGGCAGCGGCGGGGTGCGGGGCAGGTGCGGGCGGCGGCGGGGTGAGAAGAGGGGGGCGGCGGCGGCTATATATGAGGGGGGGCAGCGGCTTGGAGGAGGGGGCAAGGCGGCGGGGTCCCGTGCTCGAGCTGGACTCGGCGACGGCGGCGGCGTACGCGGGGAGGACGACGGCGGGGTGGGCCGGCGGCTCGGCTGGGCTCGGCCCATTCGGGCGCGGCGAAATTTTTTTAAAAAAAAATACGTTCCGCGGAAAAAAATTCGTAGAAAAATAAATAAAAGTCCAAAAAAGATAAAATAAATTTTCCCCGTCTAGTTAGAAAATCTAGAATAGGGTAAACATTTTTTTGACACAAAAATAATTTTTGAAAACATGCAGTATTTTTTAATGCAATTAAAATTGCAAATAAAATCCAAATAAATTCCAATAAATGATTTTAACACTTTTCCTCCAATATTTCAATTGTTTTGGAGAAGTCATATTTTCTCCTCTCGTTTATTTTTAAAAGAAATATTTTTCGGAGAGAAAATAATTAAAACCAAAATCCTCGTTTTATTATTTGATAAAAATCAAATATGAAAATTCGAGAAAATGCCCAACTCTCTCCGAGGGTCCTTGAGTTGCTTAGGATTTATCGAGGATTTGTCAAAATGCAATAAAATATGATATGCAATGATGATCTATGTATAACATACCAAATTGAAAATTTGGGATGTTACACGTTGTGATCAAGAGGCTGCAAATTCCCGACGGAGACCTCGAGGAGACGGGCACGTTTCAAGGGGTCAACCCGGGAAGAAGCCAACCGAAGGGGAAGATCACATTGCCTGTGACGTTCGGAGGTGAGTTGAACTACAGGACGGAGAGGATTGTCTTTGATCTAGCCGAGATCCCCTTGCCCTACAATGGGATCCTCGGCCGCCCGGCACTAGCCATGTTCATGGCGGTATCGTATTACGCCTACAACATGCTGAAGATGCCTGGGCCGATGACCATCATCACCGTCCCCTGCGACAAGAAGGATGCACTGATCTGCACCGACCTACTCTACCGGGAAGCAGTTGCAGCAGCTGCCGCCAAGGCACTTGCTCCTGCCGCTGAAGCCCCGGGAGGGAAGAAGAAACCTGGCAAGACCTCTCGCACCCACTCCAGCAAGCGCACCTCTTCGGAGTGTTGTGCTACCGTCGAGGACGTGCCAGAGAGCTCCACCGGCAAGAGCAAGAAATCCAAAGCTGCGCCACCACAGACCAAGAAGGTGTCCGTTAGGGAGGATGGCACGGGAGGGGCTTTCACCATAAGCTCCACCCTCGACAGCAAATAGGAAGGCGCGCTTGTCACCTTCCGGCGGGCGAATGTCGATGTGTTTGCATGGCAAGCATCCGACATCCCCGGTGTTCCCAGGGAGGTGATTGAGCACCACCTAGCTGTCTGTCCTCATGCGCGGCCCGTCAAGCAGAAGGTCAGGAAGCAGGCTCTGGAAAGGCAAGAGTATATCACAGAAGAGATTAGGAAGTTGGAAGCAGCAGGCTTGGTGAGGGGGGTGCTCCCTCCGACGTGGTTGGCCAATCCGGTGGTAGTGCGCAAGGCGAACGGGAAGTGGAGGCTGTGTATTGACTACACAGATATCAATAAGGCTTGTCCTAAGGACCCCTTCCTGTTGCCGCGCATCGACCAGATTGTTGACTCCATGGCCGGGTGTGATTTGTTATCATTCCTCGACGCCTACTCGGGCTACCACCAGATCTTCATGACAAGAGAAGACGAAGAGAAGACAGCATTCATCACCCCATGTGGTATGTATTGCTTTTTACGGATTCCTTTCTGGTTAAAGAGTGCTGGCTCAACGTTTGCAAGAGCGGTCCAAATTGGTTTTGAACCCTAGTTACATAGAAATATGGAAGCATACATGGATGACATAGTGGTCAAAACCAAGGACAAGGCAACTCTTGTACAAGACTTAGAAGAGACGTCTGCCAACCTGCGCAAGATCAACCTCAAGCTGAACCCTGAGAAGTGTGTCTTCGGCGTTCCGTCCGGCAAACTTCTCGGGTTCTTTGTGTCGCAGCGCGGGATCAAGGCAAACCCAGACAAGACCAAGGCTATCGAGCATATTGAGGCGCCCAAGCGGATCAAGGATGTGCGTCAACTCACTGGCTGCGTTGCCGCCATGAGCCGATTCATCTCCAAGTCTGTCGAGCGCGCCCTTCCCTTTTTCAAGATTTTGAAAAAGGCGGGCCCCATGGAATGGACCCCGGAGGCCGAAGTAGCAGTACATGATCTGAAGAAGTACCTCTCTTCTACACCAGTACTGGTGGCGCCTAAACCGCAAGAGTCGTTGCTGCTGTATCTGGCGGCGACGAATCAAGTGGTCAGCGTCACGCTGGTGGCGCAGAGGGAGGTCGACGAAGAGGCAGTGGTAGCGGCAGGACCGGCGGATGGCACGTCAGAAATTCCCTCGCAGGGCCTGGTGCCGGAAAGGCAAGGCCCCCGGCAGAGTCTGACGCCATCGGGGCAGGGCCCGCGCAGCCAAATGAAGTGGTGCAGAAGAAGAAGATGATGCAGCACCTGGTTTACTTTGTCACCTCCCTCTTGCAGGGGGCTAGGTCAAGGTACTCCGGTGTGCAAAAATTGCTCTTCGGCCTCCTTATGGCCTCGAGGAAGCTGCATCATTACTTCCAAGCCCACGAGATCAATGTCATCACCCGCCTCCTGTTGTAACGGATACTGCACAACCCAGACGCAATCAGAAGGATTGTGGAATGGGCCTTAGAGTTGTCAAGCTTTGGGTTGAAGTTTGAAAGTACTTCGACAATCTAGAGCAGAGTCTTGGCGGAATTCATTGCCGAGTGGACCTCAACGCCCGACGAGGAAATCCAGGAGACCGCTCTCCCCGGTAAGGAAGCAAGTCGCGACTGGATCATGTACTTTGATGGGGCTTTCTCGCTGCAAGGCGCCGGTGTCGGTGTGCTACTTGTCGCACCCACCGGAGAGCACCTCAAGTATGTGATCCAGATGCACTTTCCCAGGGAGATTTCCACAAACAACACTACCAAGTATGAGGGGCTGCTTGCCGGTCTCAGGATCGCGGCAAACCTCGGGGTTAAGAAGCTCATCGTTAGGGGTGATTCACAGCTCGTCGTCAGACAACTCAACAAAGATTATCAGAGCCCGTTGATGGAGGCCTACGTAGATGAGGTGAGGAAGCTGGAGGAGCGCTTTGACGGTATACAAGCGGAGCACGTTCCCTGAGCGGAGAACGACATCGCTGATTACCTGTCAAAGCGTTCTGCGTTCAAGCTACCAGTGGAACCAGGTACCTTTCTGCTTCGGTTAACTCAGCCATCCGTCGAACCATCAAGGGAGGAGAACAAGCATAGGAAATCAGGCCCCGGCAAGTACTTTCCCGCTGAGCCCCCAGGGGCCGCCGGCAAGGGTGTTTCCGTGGATTCTGAGCTTGCCAAGGGGCAGCTGGCTCCGGCAGGCTGTCAAGCCCTGACCATGGAGACGGCCGCTCCCATGGCAGAAGAGGTGCCCTCGGTCCTTGCCGTCGAGCCCCAGGCTCCGGCATGGGCACAGCATACTGTCCGATTCCTCCAGACAGGGGAACTTCCTGAGGAGCAAGAAGAAGCGAAAAAAGTAGCCCGTCGGTCTGCTCTGTACCAGTTCATCGACGACGTCCTGTATAGAAAAAGACCGAACGGTGTGAAATTGAAGTGCATCCCCCGGGAGGAAGGACTGGGGTTGTTGGCAGAAATACATGGAGGCATATGTGGCTCCCACATAGGGTCGAGGGCCCTTGCCGGTAAGGCATTCCGGCAAGGTTTCTTCTGGCCCACCGCCCTCCAGGATGCGACGGCACTAGTAACCAGGTGTAAAGCGTGCCAGTTCCATTCAAAGAAGCTTCATCAACCAGCTCAAGCCCTTCAAACAATTCCTCTCTCCTGGCCATTCTCGGTCTGGGGGCTCAACATCTGGGCCCTTTCCCCCGCGCTCTCGGGGGCTTTGAGTAATTGTACGTTCCAATCGACAAGTTCAGAAAATGGCCAGAGGTGGAGGCAGTGAGGAAGGTGACTGCACAGTCAGCCGTCAAGTTCTTCAAGGGACTAGTGTGCCGCTTTGGTGTGCCAAACAGAGTCATCGCCGACAACGGCACATAGTTCACAAGCCGCACATTCATGCAATACATCCAAGACCTCGGCAGCAAGGTCTGTTTCGCTTCTGTGGCACATCCACGGAGCAACGGCCAGGCGGAGAGGGCAAATGCTGAACTGTTGCGAGGCTTGAGGACGAGGACTTTTGACAGGCTGCACAAGAGTGGAAGGCGCTGGATTCATGAGTTGCTGGTGGTTCTTTGGTCGATCAGAACGACGCCAAATCGAGCCACCGTGTCACAGCCTGATTTTTGGCCCTTTCTTTTTCTTTTGTTTTTCTGAGGTTTTTGCTTGAGTTTTCTTTCTCCGTGGCTTTGTGGTCTGGAAACTGAAGAAGACGACCTCTTCTTTGCTTCCAGAGTGGCTTGTCAACCTCAAATCCCTAGATCATATCATTTCCATCCTAGCCCAATCCCAATATTCTTTTCATTGGGAATATTTCTTTTCTATTAAAGGAATCATCCTTTTTGCCCTAGGTTGTGAAGCAACCTATATTTTCATCACTCCTAAAATTCCCAAATAATTCTCATAAATTGTTTGGGTCATATCTCCCTCAAATATGGGAAAACATTTCATTTGCTATGTTTATCATCATGCTCAAATAATTCATTTCCTATTCTGCCCTAAATGGCACATTGTGAAGCAAGTGCTATTTTCCTTTGCCCAATTAACCTCAAACTCCTTGGACACCTTTTCCTGTCCATATCATTGCCACATGCCAAAATGCAATCTCATTTTCCTAGTAGTCATTTAATTATGATTTTCCAAAGTTTCTGTCCAGAAAGAAACTTTGTGAAGGAGGTACAAGCTAGGCATATCCTAATGAGCTGCACTTTGCATGGTCCTTCATATCGTCAAATCATAGCCCTCCACCAAACTTGAGCTCATTTAATGCTTCCATGTGTGCATAGCTTCAAATCTTTGATTCTGTCCAAAATTTCAGTTTGTGAAGCAAGTATATTTTATCTTGCTTAATTATGGCTGTAAATTTTTCTAGGCCTTCTCCTATCCATATAAACTCCCTCCACCAAGTTGTGATTCAATCCATTTAGCCATTTTCCCTCTAGAATTTCTGCAAGTTTCTGGTCAGTGGGGATGTTTGTGAAGGAAGTACCATTTTGGTTTATCCAAATGGTGTGAAACCTTTTTCAGAATCTTCATATGACCAAATAACTCTGCCCTGCCCAAGTTCAGCTCAAGTGGCTTCACCATTTGAGTGCATCATCATGATTTCTATTCTGGACCAATTTAGGCAATTGTGAAGCAACTATATCAAATATTGGTCCACATCCCTCCATAGTTTCCAGGACCGAAGTCCTTCCATAGTCAAACACCCCAGACAACTCTATTTGACCCAATCATCTCCCTGTTTATCAGCGGTACTCAGCCAGAACTGATACAGCAAACTTCAGTCGATCACTCACGCATCACCTTGGCTCTTTTTGTCGATCCATCAACTTCCTCGGCCTCTAGTATGAAAGGACTAAACGCTAGACAACATTTCCCTGCCTCTTGCGTCCCCTCCTTGTCGGTCACAGTGGTGACCACCGCCCTGGCACGCCATGGATGCGAGCTGAGCGGCGTTTTGCTCGGGCCCCTCCTCGGTTCGTCGTGCTCGCGCGCCTCGTTGTGTCCAACAGTTAGCCCGCGTTGTCGCCGTTCCACTGCAGCCGTCTCCCCCTCCTGAAGCCTCCTCGCTGGCGCTCGTCGCCGTGCGCCCACGGGCGAACTATAGCCGACCGGCTCTGTTCGCGCCGCGGTGGCTTCCCTCTCTTGTCCCCGAGCCCCTCTCGTCTCCGTGACCCTCGTCCACTTCCCCCTCGTCGCCGTTCGAGCTTTGCCGCAAGCACACACGTCCGCGGCGCCGGACACGTGTCCACGGTGGCACCCGAGCTCGAACCGCCTTGCCACGGCTATTTAAGCCAGCCCCGACCCCTCCCGAGCACACGAGCCTCCCCAACGCACTCCTCTAGGCCCTCCCCACCTATAGCCCGAGCTCGAGGAGCTCTCTGTCTCCCCCATGGACGCCGTGCCCGCATCGGCCTCGGCCTAAATTCACTCAATGCCGAGCCCCTCTCTCCTCCTCTCCACCTCCAGTAGTTTCCCCGTAGTCCAGCGCCCCTCCTCCACCCCTCAGCTCGGCGCCGGAGTGCTCGTGGCCGCGTGCCCCAACATCAACCGCCGCCGCTTCTCTCGGCCTCCGCGAGCCGCCGTCACTCCAGGCCTCCCCAGCGCATGCTGCTGCTCCAGGAGGGAGCAGCACTCCGTTCCGCGCCCGCCAGTGGTCCCAGCTCCACCGGGGACGGCCAGAACTGCCCGGGCCATCGCCGGCGCCGCGCGGCCTCGCCTCTCCCCTGCTCCTGTCGAGAGGAAGAAGGAGACCAGCGGGAGGAGAGAGAGATCACCACGGGACCCACCTGTAAGCGAGCCAGGAGCCGTCTCCGCGTTGACCCCGCCCACGCTGACGTGGATAAGTGGAAGCGTATTCGCGAGAATGCGTTTTCTCTTTCCGAATGCGTATTTTCTTGCGGCTTAGGCGAGGAATGCGCTTTCCCCTCGGGAAAGCATATTTTGTCAAAACCGTTTCTGCCTTATCCACTCAGGGGCCTGTTTGTAGAAATATTTTTACAGATTGGTCCCTGGACTTCAACTCTTCACAACTTTTTATCCATAACTCCGAATGAGCCCCCTCAGAGAGAGTATCCTTTCCGGCGATTCCTTCCGCAATCTTTTCGCACTTCTCCCCGGAGCCTTCTTCATCCCCAGGCAAGCCACAACCACCATTTGCATGATAGTCATGCAGAAGCATTGGTTTTCAACTTGAATCTTTAATAACTGTCTATTTGCTTTGCTACTGATGTCGGTATTCCGTTTATGCTTATGGACCGGTATTTATCGTCATGCTATGTTTTCTTGCACTCTGTTATTTTGTTCTTCATGCTAGTATTACTTTAATATTGGCAATGTTTGGTAGTAGTACATGTTGGTGATGGTCTTCGGTGCCTGACTATCGTCGGTTCCGAGTACCATTGGTATGCCTGTTCCTTTGCATCCAGTTGATTAAATACTTGCATGGTAGTTTTATCGGGATGTTCTTGCATGATGTTTATTGTTGATGCTAGAGGTCATGTAATAATAATAATTTGATTAATAACAATCCCGGTTCGATGATGAAAGAAGTTGTTTGATATTTATGTGATCATGAGAGGATCACTGTGATATCGTGAATACCGACTTGTTGGATATTTGTGATGTTATGCAAGAGTCAAGGGTAAAGGTCAAGCTCCTTGTGGTCATAAATGATTACTATGGTATTGTTAATACCAAGATTGATTGGATCCTGAGATGATTGTGTGATATCCGTGATTGTAAGTGATACAGGTGATGGTTACGAGGTAACCCAAACAGAGTAAGTTGGTGCATGATAGTTTCATCATGTTGCATGCTAGTATCATCATGTTCATATGTTTATGCCATGCTCGTATTGTTCTAGCTGTATCATCTTGTTCATGCTATGATTGATCTGATAGTATCATGTCAATCCTTGTTAACCTGTAATTGCCATGCTATTGTTTGTCTTGATTGCTTTGGTTGTTGTGAGCTTGCAAGTACATTCAATGTACTGACCTGGCCTGTCATGCCAGTTTGCAGGTCATGCCAGATATGATTGCTTGTTTGTCGTGGATCCCTTGTTTGCACGCTAGGATAAGCGTTCGAGCCAGAGTCCCTGCGGAGTGGAGTTCATCACCGTCGTCGCTGTTCCGCTGCCAGTAGTCATTCCGCTGCGTCGTGTTGTGCTGTTGCTTGCATAGAGCAACCGTGGCAGGCGTACCATCGCCGTGCCGATGTAATCCCCTTGTACCCAAGTAGATTGCAATAAAGAGCTGATTTGTTCTATGCTAAGAAGTGTCGTATTCCAGAAGACTTCTCCTCGATCTCTGGGCTGGAATACGGGGCGTTCCGGATTCTCTAAGCCGGGGTGCCACAGGTTTGGTACCAGAGCACGTCTGGCTGTAGGATGCCCTAGCCCGCGCGAACGTTAGAGTGCGGTAGTATAGAGCCCAGTTGGTTTGTTGCACTTGATTGTTGCATTTGTTTGTTGCATAGCATGCATATAGATTATTACTTAGTCGCTAACAGTTAATCTTGTGAGTATATGTGGCATCGGTTTCGATCCACTACCTGCACCCTCCTTCTTAGCACGCCTGCTCTTCGGTGTTCAGCGTTATCTCTGTCCCAGCAGAGTGATGCCCTGGTGCCAAGTGTTCCAGACACCATTTGCAGGAGTTATGCTCAGGTATCACATCGATATCTTTCCGTCACCCACCCATATTATTTCGGTGATAGACTTGTCTCTATCCCGAATCGTGCCTTCCATCCCGTCCCTCCGGCAACCCTTATTGATCTTTGTTATCAGAAAAGGGCAATGCCAGCAAAGCCCCGCTTTCCACCGCTATAATGCCCTGTCATTCCGTTCCTTGGACATGTACGGTTCTTTCGTACGCTTGATGATGATGTAGTCGTGACTTCCGTGTCTCGCTGCATGATCGCCAAGTCCGTCCTCGCTTCTGTATCCATCCAGATCCAGCCGGTGTTCAGCCAGCGCTTGGTATAGCCTTGGTTACACCAACCCTTTCCACACATGGATCTCACTTTCGTGCACACCGTCACAGCATATTAGACCGTAATACCGGAGTTTCCGTGAGACTTGTGTGCTTAGGTGTGCATGCATATTATTGTGTGAGTAGCAGTAATATGTGATGTTGCTTGATTATTTATATTATTTGTATGCTTGTGTGTTTGTTTTGTTGTTTTAGTCATTTCTTTTGCTTCTTTCTTTGGGCCTTCAGTGTGGCATTATTTTCCCCTCATTAAAGTTGCTCGTCAACCAACACTGGACCTGAAGAATCAGCAAGGAATTCAAATATTTGGAAGCTCAGATAAACGGAATGAAGTTATCAGCAGACTGCAATGAAAGTTGGAATATCTCGTCTGAATGCAAACAGACTCCTGGATGGACAGTCAGTATCATGTTTGCATCAGCATGCACTCCTTACAACAATACGGATAATCAAGTTTGCCTTAGAGTGCACTCTTCATGGCAGTAATGATCAGATCAGCAAGAAGATAAGCTATGTGCAAGACCAACAGTGCAATTTCAGCCAAAGGTATGGTTCAGATACAAGGTTTGATTCTTCGTGTAGGATGATTTTGAAACATGATATGCCTGGAAGAAAGCAAGGATGTGCCACATACTCAGAAAGGAGGATGGTCCAGCAATTCCTGTTTCAGCACGAAGCCCAGTCTTCCTCAGCACGATACTCTCGATGGTTTTCATCATAAGTCATCCAATTGTCCTCAGTACGGCACTGGTGCAAGATAGTACAATGTGAATTGACAGTAGATGGCAGAATCAGATCTGCAGCAGTTGGTCAGAAGCAAGAATCAGTCAGAACACAAGTCTGCCTCAGGAATCAGATTCTCAGATATATGTGAAGGAAGCCAGATATACACCTCAGTGTGACAAAGGACTATGAGGATTGACGGCAACAATGAGCTCTGTAAAAGTACCAGTGAACCTGGAAGATGATCTTGATGAGCCCTTGTCTCCTTTTCTTCAGTGTCGGCACCACGCCTGTGATCTGAGCTGTTTTTAGCTATCCGGGGTGGAAGCCGATTTTTATTTCTCTCTTCAATGACTGTCATGAGTTCTGAGCTGCTTTTCGGCCGTCTCATACAGCTGTTGATTTTCTTTTTGTGACAGTAGCCCTATAGCTGCTTTTGGCTATTTTAGGGAGCTGCCACTTTCTTCTTATCAACACGGTCTCCTGCTCTGAGCCTCTTTTTGACCGTCTTGAGCCGTGGTTGAGTTACTTCAGTAATGTCCCATATCTGAGTTCTAAAGACCGTTCTGGTGGCTACTGATTTATTTGCCGATTTCTTGCAAGGGTTCAGATGATCATTTTCCCTTGGTCAGAATGTTGCACTCAACAGAACCTATGGTCACCCGAAGAAGCAATATGACCAAGCTCTTTCAGCCAAGGATCCAGACATAGAAAACATTAATTAAGGACCAAGACCAATGGTGTAGATATGAAAATGGTGCAGATACCCCGGACAGTCTGAGTCAGGATCGACCTGTTGGGGATCGTAGCAGAAATTAAAATTTTCTACGCATCACCAAGATCAATCTATGGAGTTTACTAGCAACGAGAGGGGAAGAGTGCATCTACATACCCGTGTAGATCGCGAGCGGAAGCATTCAAGAGAACGGGGTTGATGGAGTCGTACTCGTCGTGATCCAAATCACCGATGATCTAAGCGTCGAACGGACGGCACCTCCGCGTACAACACACGTACGGAGCGGTGACGTCTCCCACGCCTTGATCCAGCAAGGAGGAGGGAGAGGTTGAGGAAGAAGGCTCCAACAGCAGCACGACGGCGTGGTGGTGGTGGAGTGACAGTTCTCCGCCAGGGCTTCGCCAAGCACACGCGGAGGAGGAGAGGTGTTGGGGAGGGGAGGGGCTGCGCCTTGGGAAAGGTGTGGCTGCCCTCCCACCCCTCCACTATATATAGGGTCAAGGGAGAGGGGGCCGGCCCCCTTAGATCCCATCTGGTGGGAGGGGCGGCGGCCAGGGGGAGGTGGCATGCCCCCCAAGCAAGGGGGGCGCCCCCCTTTAGGGTTCCCCCAAACCCTAGGCGCATGGGACCTAGGGGGGTTGGCGCCCAGCCCACTTAGGGCTGGTTCCCTTCCACCTACAGCCCATAAGGCCCTCCGGGGCAGGTGGACCATCCCGGTGGACCCCCGGAACCCCTCCGGTGGTCCCGGTACAATACCGGTATACCCCCGAATATTTCCGGTGACCGTATGGTGACTTCCCATATATAAATCTTTACCTCCGGACCATTCCGGAACTCCTCGTGATGCCCGGGATCTCATCCGGGACTCCGAACAACATTCAGTAATCACATGCAAACCTTCCTTATAACCCTAGCATCATCGAACCTTAAGTGTGTAGACCCTACGGGTTCGGGAATCATGCAGACATGACCGAGACACCTCTCTAGCCAATAACCAACAGCGGGATCTGGATACCCATGTTGGCTCCCACATGTTCCACGATGATCTCATCGGATGAACCACGATGTCGAGGATTCAAGCAATCCCGTATACAATTCCCTTTGTCAATCGATACGTTACTTGCCCGAGATTCGATCGTCGGTATCCCAATACCTCGTTCAATCTCGTTACCGGCAAGTCACTTTACTCGTTCCGTAATGCATGATCCCGTGACTAACTACTTAGTCACATTGAGCTCATTATGATGATGCAATACCGAGTGGGCCCAGAGATACCTCTCCGTCATACGGAGTGACAAATCCCAGTCTCGATCCGAGCCAACCCAACAGACACTTTCGGAGATACCTGTAGTGCACCTTTATAGCCACCCAGTTACGTTGTGACGTTTGGTACACCCAAAGCATTCCTACGGTATCCGGGAGTTGCACGATCTCATGGTCTAAGGAAATGATACTTGACATTAGAAAAGCTTTAGCAAACGAACTACACGATCTAGTGCTATGCTTAGGATTGGGTCTTGTCCATCACATCATTCTCCTAATGATGTGATCCCGTTATCAATGACATCCAATGTCCATGGTCAGGAAACCGTAACCATCTATTGATCAACGAGCTAGTCAACTAGAGGCTCACTAGGGACATGTTATGGTCTATGTATTCACACATGTATTACGATTTCCGGATAACACAATTAAAGCATGAACAATAGACAATTATCATGAACAAGGAAATATAATAATAACCATTTTATTATTGCCTCTAGGGCATATTTCCAACAGTCTCCCACTTGCACTAGAGTCAATAATCTAGTTACATTGTGATGAATCGTACACCCATAGAGTTCTGGTGTTGATCATGTTTCGCTCGTGGAAGAGGTTTAGTCAACGGATCTGCGACATTCAAATCCGTATGCACTTTACAAATATCTATGTCTCCATTTTGAACATTTTCACGAATGGAGTTGAAGCGACGCTTGATGTGCCTGGTCTTCTTGTGAAACCTGGGCTCCTTGGCAAGGGCAATAGCTCCAGTGTTGTCACAGAAGAGAGTCATCGGCCCCGATGCATTGGGAATAACTCCTAGGTCGGCAATGAACTCCTTCATCCAGATTGCTTCATGTGCTGCCTCCGAGGCTGCCATGTACTCCGCTTCACATGTAGATCCCGCCACGACGCTTTGCTTGCAACTGCACCAGCTGACTGCCCCACCATTCAAAATATACACGTATCCGGTTTGTGACTTAGAGTCATCCAGATCTGTGTCGAAGCTAGCATCGACGTAACCCTTTACGACGAGCTCTTCGTCACCTCCATAAACGAGAAACATATCCTTAGTCCTTTTCAGGTACTTCAGGATGTTCTTGACCGCTGTCCAGTGTTCCATGCCGGGATTACTTTGGTACCTTCCTACCAAACTTACGGCAAGGTTTACATCAGGTCTGGTACACAGCATGGCATACATAATAGACCCTATGGCCGAGGCATAGGGGACGACACTCATCTTTTCTCTATCTTCTGCCGTGGTCGGGCATTGAGCCGTGCTCAATCTCACACCTTGCAATACAGGCAAGAACCCCTTCTTGGACTGATCCATATTGAACTTCTTCAATATCTTGTCAAGGTATGTGCTTTGTGAAAGACCTATGAGGCGTCTCGATCTATCTCTATAGATCTTGATGCCTAATATGTAAGCAGCTTCTCCAAGGTCCTTCATTGAAAAACACTTATTCAAGTAGGCCTTTATACTTTCCAAGAATTCTATATCATTTCCCATCAATAGTATGTCATCCACATATAATAAGAGAAATGCTACAGAGCTCCCACTCACTTTCTTGTAAACACAGGCTTCTCCATAAGTCTGCGTAAACCCAAACGCTTTGATCATCTCATCAAAGCGAATGTTCCAACTCCGAGATGCCTGCACCAGCCCATAGATTGAGCGCTGGAGCTTGCATACTTTGTCAGCATTCTTAGGATCGACAAAACCTTCCGGCTGCATCATATACAATTCTTCCTTAAGGAAGCCGTTAAGGAATGCCGTTTTGACGTCCATTTGCCATATTTCATAATCGTAGAATGCGGCAATTGCTAACATGATTCGGACGGACTTCAGCTTCGCTACGGGTGAGAAGGTCTCATCGTAGTCAACTCCTTGAACTTGTCGATAACCCTTAGCGACAAGTCGAGCTTTATAGATGGTAACATTTCCATCCGCGTCCGTCTTCTTCTTAAAGATCCATTTATTTTCTATCGCTCGCCGATCATCGGGCAAGTCTGTCAAAGTCCATACTTTGTTTTCATACATGGATCCTATCTCGGATTGCATGGCTTCAAGCCATTTGTTGGAATCTGGACCCGCCATTGCTTCTTCATAGTTCGAAGGTTCACCGTTGTCCAACAACATGATTTCCAGGACAGGGTTGCCGTACCACTCTGGTGCGGAACGTGTCCTTGTGGACCTACGAAGTTCAGTGGTAACTTGATCATGATCGTCATCATTAACTTCCTCTCTAGTCGGTGCAGGCACCACAGAAACATTTTCTTGTGCTGCGCTACTTTCTGGTTCGAGAGGGGTCATCTCATCAAGTTCCACTTTCCTCCCACTTACTTCTTTCGAGAGAAACTCTTTCTCCAGAAAGGACCCGTTCTTGGCAACGAAGATCTTGCCTTCGGATCTGAGGTAGAAGGTATACCCAATGGTTTCCTTAGGGTATCCTATGAAGACGCATTTTTCCGACTTGGGTTCGAGCTTTTCAGGTTGAAGTTTCTTGACATAAGCATCGCATCCCCAAACTTTAAGAAACGACAGCTTAGGTTTCTTTCCAAACCATAATTCATACGGTGTCGTCTCAACGGATTTCGACGGAGCCCTATTTAAAGTGAATGCGGCAGTCTCTAAAGCATAACCCCAGAATGATAGCGGTAGATCGGTAAGAGACATCATAGATCGCACCATATCCAATAGAGTGCGATTACGACGTTCGGACACACCATTACGCTGAGGTGTTCCAGGCGGCGTGAGTTGTGAAACAATTCCACATTTCCTTAAGTGTGTGCCAAATTCGTGACTCAAATATTCCCCTCCACGATCTGATCGTAAGAACTTTATTTTCCTGTCACGTTGATTCTCAACCTCACTCTGAAATTCCTTGAACTTTTCAAAGGTCTCAGACTTGTGTTTCATTAAGTAGACATACCCATATCTACTCAAGTCATCAGTGAGGGTGAGAACATAACGATAGCCACCGCGAGCCTCAACGCTCATTGGACCGCACACATCAGTATGTATGATTTCCAATAAGTTGGTTGCTCGCTCCATTGTTCCGGAGAACGGAGTCTTGGTCATTTTGCCCATGAGGCATGGTTCGCACGTGTCAAATGATTCATAATCAAGAGACTCCAAAAGTCCATCTGCATGGAGTTTCTTCATGCGTTTGACACCAATGTGACCAAGGCGGCAGTGCCACAAGTATGTGGGACTATCATTATCAACCTTACATTTCTTGGCATTCACACTATGAATATGTGTAACATCACGTTCGAGATTCATTAAGAATAAACCATTGACCAGCGGGGCATGACCATAAAACATATCTCTCATATAAATAGAACAACCATTATTCTCGGATTTAAATGAGTAGCCATCTCGCATTAAACGAGATCCAGATACAATGTTCATGCTCAAAGCTGGCACTAAATAACAATTATTGAGGTTTAAAACTAGTCCCGTAGGTAAATGTAGAGGTAGCGTGCCGACGGCGATCACATCGACCTTGGAACCATTCCCGACGCGCATCGTCACCTCGTCCTTCGCCAGTCTCCGCTTATTCCGCAGCTCCTGCTTTGAGTTACAAATATGAGCAACCGCACCGGTATCAAATACCCAGGAGCTACTACGAGCGCTGGTTAGGTACACATCTATAACATGTATATCACATATACCTTTGGTATTGCCGGCCTTCTTATCCGCTAAGTACTTGGGGCAGTTCCGCTTCCAGTGACCGTTTCCCTTGCAATAAAAGCACTCAGTCTCAGGCTTGGGTCCATTCTTTGTCTTCTTCCCGGCAGCTTGCTTACCGGGCGCGGCAACTCCCTTGCCGTCTTTCTTGAAGTTCTTCTTACCCTTGCCTTTCTTGAACTTAGTGGTTTTATTCACCATCAACACTTGATGTTCCTTTTTGATCTCCACCTCCGCTGATTTCAGCATTGAATATACCTCAGGAATGGTCTTTTCCATCCCCTGCATATTGAAGTTCATCACAAAGCTCTTGTAGCTAGGTGGGAGCGACTGAAGGATTCTGTCAACGACCGCGTCATCCGGGAGATTAACTCCCAGCTGAGACAAGCGGTTGTGCAACCCAGACATTTTGAGTATGTGTTCGCTGACGGAACTATTCTCCTCCATCTTACAACTGTAGAACTTGTCGGAGACTTCATATCTCTCGACCCGGGCATGAGCTTGGAAAACCATTTTCAGCTCTTGGAACATCTCATATGCTCCGTGCTGCTCAAAACGCTTTTGGAGCCCCGGTTCTAAGCTGTAAAGCATGCCGCACTGAACCAGGGAGTAATCATCACTACGTGACTGCCAGGCGTTCAGAACGTCTTGAGTTGCTGGGAAAACAGGTGCATCACCTAGCGGTGCTTCAAGGACATATGCTTTCTTGGCAGCTATGAGGATAATCCTCAGGTTACGGACCCAGTCCGTGTAGTTGCTACCATCGTCTTTCAGCTTGGTTTTCTCTAGGAACGCGTTGAAGTTGAGGGCAACATTAGCGTGGGCCATTTGATCTACAAGACATATTGTAAAGGTTTTTAGACTAAGTTCATGATAATTAAGTTCATCTAATCAAATTATTAACGAACTCCCACTCAGACAGACATCCCTCTAGTCATCTAAGTGATACATGATCCGAGTCAACTAGGCCGTGTCCGATCATCACGTGAGACGGACTAGTCATCATCGGTGAACATCTTCATGTTGATCGTATCTGCTATACGACTCATGTTCGACCTTTCGGTCTCTTGTGTTCCGAGGCCATGTCTGTACATGCTAGGCTCGTCAAGTCAACCTAAGTGTATTGCGTGTGTAAATCTGGCTTACACCCGTTGTATGCGAACGTTAGAACCTATCACACCCGATCATCACGTGGTGCTTCGGAACAACGAACCTTCGCAACGGTGCACAGTTAGGGGGAACACTTTCTTGAAATTTTAGCGAGGGATCATCTTATTTATGCTACCGTCGTTCTAAGCAAATAAGATGTAAAACATGATAAACATCACATGCAATCAAATAGTGACATGATATGGCCAATATCATTTTGCTCCTTTTGATCTCCATCTTCGGGGCGCCATGTTCATCATCGTCACCGGCATGACACCATGATCTCCATCATCGTGTCTTCATGAAGTTGTCTCGCCAACTATTACTTCTACTACTATGGCTAACGGTTAGCAATAAAGTAAAGTAATTACATGACGTTCCAGTTGACACGCAGGTCATAAATAAATTAAGACAACTCCTATGGCTCCTGCCGGTTGTCATACTCATCGACATGCAAGTCGTGATTCCTATTACAAGAACATGATCAATCTCATACATCACATATATCATTCATCACATCCTTCTGGCCATATCACATCACATGACACTTGCTGCAAAAACAAGTTAGACGTCCTCTAATTGTTGTTGCAAACTTTTACGTGGCTGCTATAGGTTTCTAGCAAGAACGATTCTTACCTACGCCAAAACCACAACGTGATATGCCAATTTCTATTTACCCTTCATAAGGACCCTTTTCATCGAATCCGATCCGACTAAAGTGGGAGAGACAGACACCCGCTAGCCACCTTATGCAACTAGTGCATGTCAGTCGGTGGAACCTGTCTCACGTAAGCGTACGTGTAAGGTCGGTCCGGGCCGCTTCATCCCACGATGCCGCCGAATCAAGATAAGACTAGTAACGGCAAGTAAATTGACAAAATCGACGCCCACAACAACTTGTGTTCTACTCGTGCATAGAAACTACGCATAGACCTAGCTCATGATGCCACTGTTGGGGATCGTAGCAGAAATTAAAATTTTCTACGCATCACCAAGATCAATCTATGGAGTTTACTAGCAACGAGAGGGGAGGAGTGCATCTACATACCCTTGTAGATCGCGAGCGGAAGCGTTCAAGAGAACGGGGTTGATGGAGTCGTACTCGTCGTGATCCAAATCACCGATGATCCAAGCGCCGAACGGACGGCACCTCCGCGTTCAACACACGTACGGAGCGGTGACGTCTCCCACGCCTTGATCCAGCAAGGAGGAGGGAGAGGTTGAGGAAGAAGGCTCCAACAGCAGCACGACGGCGTGGTGGTGGTGGAGTGACAGTTCTCCGGCAGGGCTTCGCCAAGCACACGCGGAGGAGGAGAGGTGTTGGGGAGGGGAGGGGCTGCGCCTTGGGAAAGGTGTGGCTGCCCTCCCACCCCTCCACTATATATAGGGGCAAGGGAGAGGGGGTCCGGCCCCCTTAGATTCCATATGGTGGGAGGGGCGGCGGCCAGGGGGAGGTGGCTTGCCCCCCCAAGCAAGGGGGGCGCCCCCCTTTAGGGTTCCCCCAAACCCTAGGCGCATGGGCCCTAGGGGGGTTGGCGCCCAGCCCACTTAGGGCTGGTTCCCTTCCACCTACAGCCCATAAGGCCCTCCGGGGCAGGTGGACCCTCCCGGTGGACCCCCGGAACCCCTCCGGTGGTCCCGGTACAATACCGGTATACCCCCGAATATTTCCGGTGACCGTATGGTGACTTCCCATATATAAATCTTTACCTCCGGACCATTCCGGAACTCCTCGTGACGTCCGGGATCTCATCCGGGACTCCGAACAACATTCGGTAATCACATACAAACCTTCCTTATAACCCTAGCGTCATCGAACCTTAAGTGTGTAGACCCTACGGGTTCGGGAATCATGCAGACATGACCGAGACACCTCTCTAGCCAGTAACCAACAGCGGGATCTGGATACCCATGTTGGCTCCCACATGTTCCACGATGATCTCATCGGATGAACCACGATGTCGAGGATTCAAGCAATCCCGTATACAATTCCCTTTGTCAATCGATACGTTACTTGCCCGAGATTCGATCGTCGGTATCCCAATACCTCGTTCAATCTCGTTACCGGCAAGTCACTTTACTCGTTCCGTAATGCATGATCCCGTGACTAACTACTTAGTCACATTGAGCTCATTATGATGATGCAATACCGAGTGGGCCCAGAGATACCTCTCCGTCATACGGAGTGACAAATCCCAGTCTCGATCCGAGCCAACCCAACAGACACTTTCGGAGATACCTGTAGTGCACCTTTATAGCCACCCAGTTACGTTGTGACGTTTGGTACACCCAAAGCATTCCTACGGTATCCGGGAGTTGCACGATCTCATGGTCTAAGGAAATGATACTTGACATTAGAAAAGCTTTAGCAAACGAACTACATGATCTAGTGCTATGCTTAAGATTGGGTCTTGTCCATCACATCATTCTCCTAATGATGTGATCCTGTTATCAATGACATCCAATGTCCATGGTAAGGAAACCGTAACCATCTATTGATCAACGAGCAAGTCAACTAGAGGCTCACTAGGGACATGTTATGGTCTATGTATTCACACATGTATTACGATTTCCGGATAACATAATTAAAGAATGAACAATAGACAATTATCATGAACAAGGAAATATAATAATAACCATTTTATTATTGCCTCTAGGGCATATTTCCAACACGACCGCCATGGATATTCACCAAAAGGGTCTGCTCGATTTTGGATGGTGAATAACTGTAGCGACCCGACCTCAGACGGTCAAGTCTCTGTGCTTAAATGTCATCCCTGGATCGGTATGCTGACACACACAGTACTCGAGGATTTATAACAGAGGTAAATCACATGTATAAAGAATGTAAATACTATTACCTCAATCCAAATAGCGGAAGTAACAACAAGGTTGTGGATTCCCATCAACACCAACGGCAAAGTTGAATGTAGCAATCGTAACCCTAACGTATCACTTACTCGTCGTAAGAAAATCCTGCAACATGAGACGTTGCAGCCACAAAGGGTCAGTACATTGAATGTACTGGCAAATTCACACTGTAGAGCAATGCTGAAATATGGCTATCACTACATGCATATTTGGCTGGTGGAAAAGCTCTATGGTTAACAAGTTTTTGCGTAAAGCCAATTTTTCCCTACTGCAAAGAAATATATTTTATTTAACTACAAAGTTTGTTGAAAACATTGAGAAGTTAAACCCCCTCTCAATTCCAATTAAAAAGTTAACAACCCAACAAATTAATTATATAGAGTGATGAGATCAACATGATGATCCAAGAACCAGATACTCAAGATGTCCATAACCGGGGACACGGCTAACCATGATTAGTTTGTACACTCTACAGAGGTTTGTGCACTTATCCCCACAAGACTCGATCTCCTCCGTTGGATTTCTCGCACTACATGGTGTTTGAGAAACGGATGACCGAGACACAGTCTTTCAGAAGCGTTAGCACCTTACGATGGGTAGACCGGTACACCTACATCCCCTACATCTGCTAGTCTACCACTGTAAGAGTTCACACAACTTAATCAACTATGCTAGAGCCCATAATAGCTTGTGGCTGCACACGGAAGTTTCTAGCATGAATAATCTTATGATCCCTTTTAGCCTGGGTGGCAGTCCATAGGAGAATCGCACGGTACCCCGGGATTTCCAAAAAATACAGGCAATCACTGGATACCCCAGGTGCCTCAATCCACCCAGATGTGTATTAAAGTTGCCACCTTAAGTTGAACCATTAATTAACAATACTCACATCTGTCATGAATACACTCAAACCCAATCCACGTCTACGAGCATAGAATGGCAATATAAGCATAACGTAATAGTAACTCCCAAGGTTTGAATGCAGGGCAATATGTTCCTACCTTATCAACTACTTGCCAATACCCACATGTTATCAAATCCTAACCATGCAATGTTTGAGGGTGAAACTAATGCATAAAAACTAGGTATGAAAGGGATATGATCAAAGTGTGAACTTACCTGTACTGTTGATGAAGATGATTCGCACTCAAAACTCTTGATAGTTCTACTCATCAAACTCCGGTCAATCTATCGTAAGCAAACAATAGTAACCACACATAAGCACTCACTCACAAGATCGAAAAGAGCGAAGAAAACACTTCGGAAAACATCAAAATCAAGCAAATAACTCTTGCAACATAAAACAATTTCTAACAGTACCAAAATTATGTGAATTTGGCCTTATCAGAAAGTTTAGGTCAAGAGCTTCGCTTTGCAAAAATAATCAACTAAATCGGAGCTATAAAACTCAAGTTACGATCAAAAGAAGATTCAAATTCAAATCTGTTTGAAATCATATTTAAAATTTTCAAAAGCATGTTCAAGTTGCTTTACTGGATAGAGGGGATCATAACGAAGAAGTGGGCGTTGGTTTCATCTTATTCCGGCTAACGAGCAAAAAGTTATGAGCGTTGCAAGATCAGGGACTAATCTGTAAATAAAATCATCACAGATAGGTCCCTGGCCGAAATTAAAAGAAAAAGAAAAAGACTAAATAACGAACGTCCGCTACACAGATCTACAGAACGAAAACGTTCACTAAAATTAACTAAACAGAAAACGTTCGTTAAATAATAAACCTAAAAAAACAAATCTAGGGTTTTTCAGAAAAACTGAACTAAACCGAAAATAAACCGATTCCAACCGGGGCAACGGTTTTACCGGTCGGGGCGGTTTTTCTTCGAAAACCGGCGGCGGCGGTTAAATCCGATGAGATCTGGCGAGTGGCGCGGTGGCTCCGGCGATCTGCGGCTGCGGCGGCGGCGCAAGTGCGGGGCGGCGACTCGGTGGTGGGTGGCGGTGCACGCGGGCAGCAGCGGCGGCGCAGGCAGGCGGCGGCGCAGGCGAGCAGCGGCGGCGGAGCTACACGGCGGGAGCGGCGGCTTGAGAGATTGAGGGCGGCGGCGGCGCAGGCTTATATAGAGGGGGGCGAGGTGTTGCGTGGAGGAGGGGCAGGGCAAAGGCGACGGGCGCGGAGTCCGGAGGCGGCACGGACGCCGAGGCGACGATGGCGTGCGACGGCAGGTCTCCCGCTCGGGAGGGAGACGGCGCGTGGGACTGGGCTGGGCCGGCTGGCTGGGCTTCGGCCCAGTTGGCCCGGTCTGGCTAAGAAGTTTTTTTTAAACACAGACAAACGAAAATAATAAAAGGAAAATAAATAAAAATATTATATAGGCATATAATATATCAAAATTTTCAGAAAAAGATTTTCTACGACATGCACATTTTACTAACGTCAAATAAAATCCTCAAAAATTAAAATAAAGCAAAGAGTGCTTCTGTTCTAATAAAATCCAATAAAAATCATTTTTAAAATACCAAAATTAATTCAAAATTATTTCTCTCCAATTTTCTGATGTAGGGAATCATGTTACCCTATTTTCTGTTTATTTTATTTTTGGAGGAAAATAATTTGAAATAAACCCAAATAACTCCAAATTTGAAAATAATTTCAAAGGGACTTTGAATTTGATCCTTTTAAACTTCCAACTCATATTTCATATGTTTTGAAGAAGTCATTTTATCTTCTCTCATGAAAATCATTGAGTTGCTTAAAGTTCTGAATTGGAAATATTTTCAAATGAAATTCAAATATTTTCAACACCCCTTTTCATTTAAATAAATGGAAGAAGTCATGTCATCTTCTCTCCAGGGTTTTGTGATGAAAAGAATTTGAATTCATGGAGATCATAAAAGCAAAAATGAAAGTTTGGGAAAGTCCTTTTATTCCCTCTCATTTAACTTTCAAAAGTTTCGAATTTCACTCACTTTCAGTCAATCAATCAAACATAACTGTCTATTTATTATAACATTCCAAAATTTAGAGTTTTGGGATGTTACAATAACAGTCTGGAAGCATGTGCCCTCACTTATCTGAAGAATCAGCGGATAGCCAGTCATGGATGAGGATATTATCAGATAAGGTCATACCCTTTATGCTGGTCAGGACAGGCGACAGTCAAATATTTGGTACAGATCTGGTACTCAAGATAGTGGACCAGTCAGCATGATTCAGAAATTCCTGCGATAAGTCGGAATCTGTCAGGAAAATGGTTATGCCTCACCTCTCTGTCTGGAACCCGAAGAACCTGGATTTAATGGAGGAACCCAATGCAAGGAATCAGAGCTTGGGTGTTCATCAGGAGAAATCTGATCACCAATTCATGGACAGTTGTCAGCACAGACACAACAATCAGAAATCACTCTCGGATTTGTGAGGCAGGCAGATATTTCAGTCATGGTAATCTCAGCTAAGTTAGCAGATATGAACAGAATTGGAGCCAGTATAAGCAGAACGTGTGAGTTAAGATCTGTCAGGATATGGATACAGTGAAGCAAGCAACCCCAGAGCCAGTCAGGTCAGTCACATGAAGAATTTAATGGGAACAATCAACAAAGGAAAAAGGATACACGAGTTGGAAACGGTTTCCTTAAGGCAGTATATTCATACTTGTTCCCGGAGCAACCAAATATCGAGGACGAGATTTCTTTAAGGGGGGAAGGTTTGTCACAGCCTGATTTTTGGCCCTTTCTTTTTCTTTTGTTTTTCTGAGGTTTTTGCTTGAGTTTTCTTTCTCTGTGGCTTTGTGGTCTGGAAACTGAAGAAGATGACCTCTTCTTTGCTTCCAGAGTGGCTTGTCAACCTCAAATCCTTCCCTAGATCACATCATTTCCATCCTAGCCCAATCCCAATATTCTTTTTATTTGGAATATTCCTTTTCTATTAAAGGAATCATCCTTTTTGCCCTAGGTTGTGAAGCAACCTATATTTCCATCACTCCTGAAATTCCCAAATAATTCTCATAAATTGTTTGGGTCATATCTTCCTCAAATATGGCAAAACATTTCATTTGCCATGTCTATTATCATGCTCAAATAATTCATTTCCTATTCTGCCCTAAATGGCACATTGTGAAGCAAGTGCTATTTTCCTTTCCCAATTGACCTCAAACTCCTTGGACACCTTTTCCTGTCCATATAATTGCCACATGCCAAAATGCAACCTCATTTGCTTAGTAGTCATTTAATTATGATTTTCCAAAGTTTCTGTCCAGAAAGAAACTTTGTGAAGCAGGTACAAGCTAGGCATATACAAATGAGCTGCACTTTGTCATGGTCCTTCATATCATCAAATCTTAGCCCTCCACCAAAGTTGAGCTCATTTAATGCATCCATGTGAGCACAGCTTCAAATCTTTGATTCTGTCCAATATTTCAGTTTGTGAAGCAAGTATATTTTATCTTGCTTCATTATGGCTGTAAATTTTTCTAGGCCTTATCCTATCCATATAAACGCCCTCCACCAAGTTGTGATTCAATCCATTTAGCCATTTTCCCTCTAGAATTTCTGCAAGTTTCTGGTCAGTGGGGATGTTTGTGAAGGAAGTACCATTTTGGTTTATCCAAATGGTGTGAAACCTTTTTCAGAATCTTTATATGACCAAATAACTCTGCCCTGCCCAAGTTCAGGTCAAGTGGCTTCACCATATGAGTGCATCATCATGATTTCTATTCTGGACCAATTTAGGCAGTTGTGAAGCAACTATATCAAATATTGGTCCACATCCCTCCATAGTTTCCAGGACCGTAGTCCTTCCATAGTCAAGCACCCCAGACAACTCTGTTTGACCCAATCATCTCCCTGTTGACCAGCAGTACTCAGCCAAAACTGATACAGCAAACTTCAGTCGATCACTCACGCATCACCTTGGCTCTTTTTGTCGATCCATCAACTTCCTCGGCCTCTAGTATGAAAGGACTAAACTCTAGACAACGTTTCCCTGCCTCTTGCGTCCCCTCCTTGCTGGTCATAGTGGTGACTACCGCCCTGGCACGCCATGGACGCGAGCTGAGCGGCGTTTTGCTCCAGCACCTCCTCGGTTCGTCATGCTCGCGTGCCTCGTCGTGTCCAACAGTTAGCCCGCGTTGTCGTTGTTCCCCTGGAGCCGTCTCCCCCTCCTGAAGCCTCCTCACTGGCGCTCGTCGCCGTGCGCCCACGGGCGAACTGTAGCCGACGGGCTCTGTTCGCGCCGCGGCGGCTTCCCTCTCTTGTCCCCGAGCCCCTCTCGTCTCCGTGACCCTCGTCCACTTCCCCCTCATCGCCGTTCGAGCTGGGCCGAAAGCACACGCGGCCCGGCGCCGGACACGCGTCCGCGGTGGCACCCGAGCTCGAACCGCCTTGCCACGGCTATTTAAGCCAGCCCCGACCCCTCCCGAGCACACCACCCTCCCCAACACACTCCTCTAGGCCCTCCCCACCTCTAGCCCGAGCTCGAGGAACTCTCTGTCTCCCCCATGGCCGCCGTGCCCGCATCGGCCTCGGCCTAAATTCACTCAATGCCGAGCCCCTCTCTCCTCCTCTCCACCTCTAGTAGTTTCCCCGTAGTCCAGCGCCCCTCCTCCACCCCTCAGCCCGGCGCCAGAGTGCTCGTGGCTGCGTGCCCCAAGATCAACCGCCGCCGCTTCTCTCGGCCTCCGTGAGCTGCCGTCACTCCAGGCCTCCCCAGCGCCAGCTGCTGCTCCAGGAGCGAGCAGCACTCCATTCCGTGCCCGCCGGTGGTCCTAGCTCCACCGGGGATGGCCGGAGCTGCCCGGGCCATCGTCGGCGCCGCGTGGCCTCGCCTCTCCCCTGCTTCTGTCGAGAGGAAGAAGGAGACCAGCGGGAGGAGAGAGAGAGAGTGCCGCGGGACCCACCTGTAAGCAAGCCAGGAGCCGGCTCCGCATTGACCCCGCCCACGCTGACGTGGATAAGTGGAAGCGTATTCGCGAGAATGCGTTTTCTCTTTCCGAAGGCGTATTTTCTTGCGGCTTAGGCGAGGAATGCACTTTCCCCTCGGGAAAGCGTATTTTCTCAAAACCGTTTCTGCCTTATCCACTCAGGGGCCTGTTTGGTAGAAATATTTTTACAGATTGGTCCCTGGACTTCAACTCTTCACAACTTTTTATCCATAACTCCGAATGACCCCCTCCGAGAGAGTATCCTTTCCGGCGATTCCTTCTGCAATCTTTCCGCACTTCTCCCCGGAGCCTTCTTCATCCCCAGGCAAGCCACAACCACCATTTGCATGATAGCCATGCAGAAGCATTGGTTTTCAACTTGAATCTTTAATAACTGTCTATTTGCTTTGCTACTGCTGTCGGTATTCCGGTTATGCTTATGGACCGGTGTTTATCGTCATGCTATGTTTTCTTGCACTCTGTTATTTTGTTCTTCATGCTAGTATTACTTTAATATTGGCAATGTTTGGTAGTAGTACATGTTGGTGATGGTCTTCGGTGCCTGACTATCGTCGGTTCCGAGTACCATTGTTATGCCTGTTTCTTTGCATCCAGTTGATTAAATACTTGCATGGTAGTTTTATCGGTATGTTCTTGCATGATGTTTATTGTTGATGCTAGAGGTCATGTTATGCTATGAGTAGTGTTATACTTGTGATATTCATGCTCATCATTATGCCATGCTCAGTTGGATATGATTTATTGTTGATATGGTTAATAATTATGTTGCATCGCCATGCTTATGTTGATATCATGTTCATGCATTGTAGTTGCATCATGTTATTTTTATCATGGCTCAGCATATTGCATTCAAGTTTAACCGGATTAAATTGAACTTGAACAACTGTTGGATGAGTCATGGTGCCACCATATCGATCTGACCAGTGCAACCATGCTTGCCCTATGGGAAGGCCCTAACTGGGTCTATTGTCATGCCTCTCACCGGTGCCTCCCGCGAGGGAAGGTTATGCGCGGGCGCTACCTTGGCCAGGTAGGACGGCATAAGCCTTGTGTGCCGTTGTTGAGTATGGATCCTTGTCCCCGTTTGGGACCGTTTTGCCACGACGGTGGTCGTTGGTGCCTTTGGTAGGCACGGGGCCACCCAGGACTTAGCCCAAAGGGGAGTTGGTCGGAGTGGCCGGGGGGTGGCATGGCAGTAGGATGGTTTTGTCGGAACACCGTTGGTCCACCCGAATGGGAGTGCGAGGCCATGGGTTCCGTGGTGTGGGTACAGTGTGCTAACCTCTGCAGAGTGTGTGTGTGTGTTTAATCTATCGATAGCCGCGCCCGCGGTTATGGGCCCAGTTCGTGTCGGTCACACTGTGGGTCAACAGTAATAATAATAATTTGATTAATAACAACCCCGGTTCGATGATGAAAGAAGTTGTTTGATATTTATGTGATCGTGAGAGGATCACTGTGATATCATGAATACCGACTTGTTGGATATTTGTGATGTTATGCAAGAGTCAAGGGTAAAGGTCAAGCTCCTTGTGGTCATAAATGATTACTACGGTATTGTTAATACCAAGATTGATTGGATCCTGAGATGATTGTGTGATATCCGTGATGGTAAGTGATACAGGTGATGGTTACGAGGTAACCCGAACAGAGTAAGTTGGTGCATGATAGTTTCATCATGTTGCATGCTAGTATCATCATGTTCATATGTTTATGCCATGCTCGTATTGTTCTAGCTGTATCATCTTGTTCATGCTATGATTGATCTGATAGTATCATGTCAATCCTTGTTAACCTGTAATTGCCATGCTATTGTTTGTCTTGATTGCTTTGGTTGCTATGAGCTTGCAAGTACATTCAATGTACTGACCTGGCGTGTCATGCCAGTTTGCAGGTCATGCTAGATATGATTGCTAGTTTGTCGTGGATCCCTTATGTGCGCGCTAGGATAAGCGTTCCAGCCAGAGTCCCTGCGGAGTGGAGTTCATCACTGTCGTCGCTGTTCCGCTGCCAGTAGTCATTCCGCTGCGTCGTGTTGTTCTGCTACTTGCATAGAGCAACCGTGGCAGGCGTAGCGTCGCCGTGCCGATGTAATCCCCTTGTACCCAAATAGATTGCAATAAAGAGCTAATTTGTTCTATGCCAAGCAGTGCCGTATTCCAGAAGACTTCTCCTCAATCTCTGGGCTGGAATACGGGGCGTTCCGGTTTCTCTGAGCCAGGGTGCCGCACACCGGCCAGACACCCTTTGCCCTGGTTTACGGGGCAGAAGCAGTTCTCCCCACAGAACTCACATACGGGTCACCTCGAGTGCTCGCTTATGACGAGCTTGAGCAAGAGCGATTGCGGCTAGATGACACAACGCTCCTTGAGGAAGATCATCTTCGGGCGGCTGTGAGAGCAGCACGCTGCCAGCAAGCCTTGCGCCGCTACCATAGCCGCAAGGTTCATGCCCGAAGCTTTGAGAAAGGCGACCTTGTTCTTCGGCGCGTTCAGTCGGCCAAGAATTCCAACAAGTTGACGCCAAAGTGGGAAGGCCCTTATCGGGTAATACGAGTCACCAGGTCCGGCGCAGTCCGCCTGGAGACCGAAGGTGCTGTCCCAGTGAGCAACTCCTGGAACATCGAGCATCTTCGCAAATTTTACCCATAAGGCGCGGCTTGCCGGGCCTCCCGGCAAGCCACCTTTTGTACAAGCTTTGCCGACAAGGCATGTAACCCTCTGTACAAAGCCAGGCGCAGACCCTGAGCATAAATAAACGAAGCGCTGGCACCCTAAGTTATAGCATGCATGCTAGGTTTAAGTCCCTCCCTCGGTTAGGGTTGGTAGTGCTTGGCAGCGACTAACCCCTAGCCTAGAGGTCGAGTTCGCGTCTTCCTGTCTTCTTTGGTTCGCAAGGCATACAGACACTTCTGCTGAGCTGCTTGGGAGAAAGAGGATGAACCGACGCCCCGGCCCCGGCAAGCCAAGACTGCCGGGGGCTGAAGACACAAGAATCCAACCCTGGCGAGCCAAGATTGCCGGGGGCAGCGGATTCAGATAAGTCTTTCATCCCCTGTTATGCCTTTCCGTATAGAACTGGGACATGTGAAACCGCGTTTATATTCTTAAACCACCGTGCTCCCCTTTTCCTGTACCCGAGAGCCATCCCCCTGGGTCGGAACTTGGTCGTAGCCGCGGTGGCAAGAAAGTAAATGAGGGGCCTAACTCCACTCCACCCCTGCCTCCGCCAAAAGCGTGAGAATGGTCGACTGAAGTGGGGGAAGGCAAGGCCTGCTGCCGGACAACAATGTTTATCTTAAAAGTAACAAGGATTCACCCCTTGGCATGGGCCTCGCCCACGCACAAAGAAACCCGGCAAACACCCTTTTTCATTAAAAACATCCCATACAGGTACAGGTCATACGGAATTAAAAACATGAACAAGGGGATTACAAGTCTTAAAATTAACGAGTGCCCGCACGCTTACGAACTAAAAAGAGATAAGGTGCCTATAATCCCTTTCTTGTCCCTCTCCTCAGAAGGTGGAACAAGACAGCAGGAGGGCAAAAGGGGCGCCTAGGCGAGGTGCAAGGAGCAGAAGGCACCAAGAGATCATCTTGGTGCCGGGAAAGGAGCTGGAAGACGAGGCAGCGGGCCGGCAATACGCGCTGAAGGCGTCGGTGCCCGCGTACTCCGACTTGACGGCTGCCACCCGCCTTCTTCGCCTTCTCAGGCCCTCCTACGCCAACCGCCTAAGGAGACGACGGGGAGCGCCCCAATGGAGAGCTTGGCGAGGAAGACCCTCAGCAGGGCGCGTGGCTGAGGGAGGAGCGACGCGGTCAGTCGAAGTCGGAGTCGGCATCCTGCCGCTCGACTCCCTCATCGTCGTTGTCGCTGTCCTCCTCGTCACTCCCGCTCGAGGAGGAATCTTCATCGTCGGAGGAGCTCTCCACGCAGCACTTTAGACGAGCTCCAAGATCTCCAAAGACCTTGACGGAGAGCAGGCCACCCTCCATTAACTTGAAATAGAGGACGAGCCCCGCCGTCAGGCTGTGGATGCGAGCAAACGTCTTCCATCCATGACAGAGGTACATGACATGAGGAGCGGGGAAGTCAACGTCGACCCACGTGCCGCCGTTCCCGCAGCCCCTCATGTGCAGCTTGAGGGTCTGGGGCGGATCGAGCTCCATCTCCCGAGCAAATGGGGAGGGGAGGCGGAGACGATGACGCGGTGGCCGACGCAGCCTGATGAAAAACTCATGGAGCTGGTCCCCGGCGTGGCCTTCCATCGCGGGGGGCAACACTGGCGGAGGCACGGCCATCGCGCCGCCTCGTCCCACTCTCCCCCGACCGCCGTGGCGACCTCGGCCTCGCCCCCTCCCCCTTCCTCTCGTGGCCGGCTCCACCGCCGTGGGCTCGTAGGAAGGAGGAACACGCTGTCGAGCAGCGACCCTCGCCGCTACCATCGACCCAGCACCTCCGCTCGCCATGGCAGGTGGAGGAGAGGAGCGAAGGTGGAAGAGGATGGATACTGAAGGAATGTGGAGTGACGTCCCCCTCCCCCTCCTTATAAAGGGGCCGGGTCGAGGCTCGGCCGCCCCACTCGGCCAATCCAGCCATCAGGGGTGCAGGGAATCAGGACCGACCCGCTGCCCCAATCAGCGACGGCCCGGTTTCCTGCCCCCGCCGTCTGCCACTTGCATGGAGAATGCGTGGCGAGTGGGCAGGATCGAAAGGACGGGTGAGGCGACCATTCCCCGCCCCGTGATCATGGGGCATGGGCGCCTTGAAGACCGTGACCCGAGTCCGCTTAGTAAATGAGCCGCGCCTCCGCGCCTCCTTCTTTTTATGGGGAAGGCGCGAGCTGCCTCTTTACCATGATGTGACGCATGCATGCGGGAACCGCCCCACGCATGACCCCCACGTCACGCTCAACCCTCCACGTCGCGCGTTCAACGCAGGTTGTGGGGAAGCACAGCGGGCGAAAAATTACTGCGGTAAAATCCCGCCCCGACTGCCCGCGCACCATTCTAGGCCTGACCCAACAATGTGTCGCGCTTATGTGTGGCCCGGGCCCGGGGGCTCCTGTCGGTGTACTAAAGTAGGGGCACTCCTTTGTACCCCTTTACTTATGCACGGACAGTCAGAGCCGCGCCCACGGCCACGGTAAGCAGGGCAGAGGAGGGAAACCGGGAAGAAGCCAAAGCACAAGACGGCCAAGGCAACGCCAAAACCAGGAACGCAAGAGGGCAAGGAGGCGAGGTAGACTCCCTCGGCAAGGTTCTTGCCGAGGCAGCCTCCGTAGCCCCGGCAAGGGCCTTGCCGGGGCAGCCTACCCGATGCCAACAGAGCAAGCCTTCCTTGAGCCCACGATTTCCGACCCCACCAACCACATTGGAACCAGGGCTTGGGAGGAACCCCCGTGGTGGCATGCAGATCTTTGTCAAGATCATAAACACACAAGATCAGATGAGGACCAGAAGACGGCGACCCTCGGCGGGATCCTAGCCGAGGAGATCCACAAGACCCCCGGCAAGCGCCTTGCCGGGGACAACTGCGATGCCACGGCAAGACCATTGCCGAGGGCGCCAGCAGGGCCACTGCCAGGCCCTCCCCAACCAAGGCTCCGCCGCCATTCGCACGTCGGTTGAACCATCTCGCGTAAGCGGACGCGTAATGTCGGTCCGGGCCGCTTCATCCAACAATACCGCCGAATCAAAGTATGACATGCTGGTAAGCAGTATGACTATTATCGCCCACAACTCACTTGTGTTCTACTCGTGCATATAACATCTACGCATAAACCTGGCTCGGATGCCATTGTTGGGAACGTAGTAATTTCAAAAAAATTCCTACGCACACGCAAGATCATGGTGATGCATAGCAACGAGAGGGGAGAGTGTTGTCCACGTACCCTCGTAGACCGAAAGCGGAAGCGTTATGAAAACGCGGTTGATGTAGTCGTACGTCTTGACGATCGACCGATCCTAGTAACGAATGTACGGCACCTCCGCGATCTGCACACGTTCAGCTCGGTGACATCCCACGAACTCACGATCCAGTAGTGTCGAGGGAGAGCTTCATCAGCACGATGACATGATGATGGTGATGATGAAGCAACCGGCGCAGGGCTTCACCTAAGCACTACGATGATATGACCGAGGTGGATTATGGTGGAGGGGGCACCGCACTGTCGGTGTACTAAAGTAGGGGCACTCCTTTGTACCCCTTTACTTGTGCACGGACAGTCAGAGCCGCGCCCACGACCACGCTAAGCAGGGCAGAGGAGGGAAACCGGGAAGAAGCCAAAGCACAAGACGGCCAAGGCAACGCCAAGACCAGGAACGCAAGAGGGAAAGGAGGCCAGGTAGACTCCCTCGGCAAGGTTCTTGCTGAGGCAGCCTCCGCAGCCCCGGCAAGGGCCTTGCCGGGGCAGCCTGCCCGATGCCAACAGAGCGAGCCTCCCTTGAGCCCACGATTTCCGACCCCACCAACCACATTGGAACCAGGGCTCGGGAGTCACCCCTGTGGTGGCATGCATATCTTTGTCAAGATCATAAACACAAAAGATCAGATGAGGACCAGAAGACGGCGACCCTCGGCGGGATCCTAGCCGAGGAGATCCACAAGACCCCCGGCAAGTGCCTTGCCGGGGACAACTGCGACGCCACGGCAAGACCCTTGCCGAGGGCGCCAGCAGGGCCACTGCCAGGCCCGCCCCAACCAAGGCTCCGCCGCCATTCGCATGCAGCTGCCAGCCCAACCAGCTGGGCAGGCACCTGCGTGGCAACACGCGGCTTCCAGACCGACTCAGCAAGCACCTGTGTGGTGGCATGCAGATCTTTGTGAAGACCCTGCCACCGCGCCACCTCAGCAGCCTGCCTGCCCACATGGCACCGGACGCATCACTGGCCTGGGCATGTGTTGAAGCGAGATGGAGCGGCAACGGACGGGACGGGCCTCGTTCCCGTCCCCGATAAAGCTAATGGACACCTAAGTAGCGCATTTAATGCGTTTTGTCCCCTAATGCCAGGCAATAAGCTTGCGCACTGTTGACCTTTCCACCTCCTGTATGACACTGTGGCAGCCCCTTTCGACTATAAAAGGAGGCCCGAGCATACTGCAGAAGGATTCGGCTCTTTTGAACTACAGACTGACCATAGCTAGTTTGAGAGCTCAAGAACTCCCTCAAATACACACCAAAGCAGGACTAGGGTATTACGCATCCTCGCAGCCCGAACCTGGCTAAACGAACTATGTTCTGACTCCTAAACCTGCTCTTCTCACAACCCCGCGCCCCGTCAACCGTAGTAGGGATTCCTGTGATCCCATAGGTGTCATTTCCCCGACACGCACACGGCTAAGAGATCAATGATCAACTTGCGTCTATGGGGTGCCCCCCTCCTCCGTATATAAAGGAGTGGAGGAGGGGGAGGGCCGGCCCTCTATGGCGCGCCCTGGAGGAGTCCTACTCCCATCGGGAACAGGATTCCCCCTTCCCTAGTTGAACTAGGAGAGAAGGAAAGGGGGGCGCCGCCCCCCTTCCTAGTCCAATTCGGACCAGAGGGGGAGGGGCACGCAGCCTGCCCTGGCTGCCCCTCTCTCTCTCCACTAAAGCCCATTAGGGCCCATATACTCCCCGGGGGATTCCGGTAACCCCCCGTTACTCCGATATATGCCCGAACTCTCTCGAAACCTTTCCGATGTCCAAACATAGTCATCCAATATATCGATCTTTATGTCGCGACCAATTTGAGACTCCCCGTCATGTCCGTGATCATATCCGGGACTCTGAACTACCTTCGGTACATCAAAACACATAAACTCATAATACCGATCGCCATCGAACGTTAAGCGTGCGGACCCTACGGGTTCGAGAACTATGCAGACATGACCGAGACTCATCTCCGGTCAATAACCAATGGCGGAACATGGATGCTCATATTGGTTCCTACATATTCTACGAAGATCTTTATCGGTCAAACCGCATAATAACATACGTTGTTCCCTTTGTCATCGGTATGTTACTTGCCCGAGATTCGATCGTCGGTATCTCAATACGTAGTTCAATATCGTTACCGGCAAGTCTCTTTACTCGTTCCGTAATGCATCATCCCACAACTAACTCATTAGTCACAATGCTTGAAAGTCTTATAGTGATGTGCATTACCGAGAGGGCCCAGAGATACCTCTCCGATACACGGAGTGACAAATCCTAATCTCGATCTATGCCAACTCAACAAACACCATCGGAGACACCTGTAGAGCATCTTTATAATCACCTAGTTACGTTGTGACGTTTGATAGAACACAAGGTGTTCCTCCGGTATTCGGGAGTTGCATAATCTCATAGTCTGAGGAACATGTATAAGTCATGAAGAAAGCAGTAGCAATGAAACTGTAAAGATCATAATGCTAAGCTAACGAAGACCGACACGATCGAACGATGATGTACTCGTACGTCTTCACGATCGACCGATCCTAGTACCGAACATACGACACCTTCGCGATCTGCACACGTTCAGCTCGGTGACGTCCCACGAACTCACGATCCAGTAGAGTGTCGACGGAGATCTTCATCCGCACGACGGCGTGATGACGGTGATGATGAAGCAACCGGCGCAGTGCTTCGCCTAAGCACTATGACGATATGACCGAGGTGGATTATGGTGGAGGGGGGCACCGCACACGGCTAAGAGATCAATGATCAACTTGTGTCTATGGGGTGCCCCCCTCCTCCGTGTATAAAGGACTGGAGGAGGGGGAGGGCCGGCCCTCTATGGCGCGCCCTGGAGGAGTCCTACTCCCACCGGGAGAAGGATTCCCCCCCCCCCTTCCCTAGTTGGACTAGGAGAGAAGGAAGGGGGAGAGAGGGAGGAAGGAAAGGGGGGAGCCACCCCCCTTCATAGTCCAATTCGGACCAGAGGGGGAGGGGGCGCACGACCTGCCCTGGCTGCCCCTCTCCCTCTCCACTAAAGCCCATTAGGGCCCATATACTCCCCGGGGGATTCCGGTAACCCCCGGTACTCCGGTATATGCCCGAACTCTCTTGAAACCTTTCTGATGTCCAAACATAGTCATCCAATATATCGATCTTTATGTCTCGACCATTTAGACTCCTCGTCATGTCCGTGATAATATCCGGGACTCCGAACTACCTTCGGTACATCAAAACACATAAACTCATAATACCGATCGTCACCGAACGTTAAGCGTGCGGACCCTACGGGTTCAAGAACTATGCAGACATGACCGAGACTCATCTCCGGTCAATAACCAATAGCGGAACCTGGATGCTCATATTGGTTCCTACATATTCTACAAAGATCTTTATCGGTCAAACCGCATAACAACATACATTGTTCCCTTTGTCATCGGTATGTTACTTGCCCGAGATTCGATCGTCGCTATCTCAATACCTAGTTCAATCTCATTACCGGTAAGTCTCTTTACTCGTTTCGTAATGCATCATCCCGCAACTAACTCATTAGTCACAATGCTTGCAAGGCTTATATATATGTGCATTACCGAGAGGGCCCAGAGATACCTCTCCGATACACGGAGTGACAAATCCTAATCTCGATCTATGCCAACTCAATAAACACCATCAGAGACACCTATAGAGCATCTTTATAATCACCCAGTTACGTTGTGACGTTTGATAGCACACAAGGTGTTCCTCCGGTATTCGGGAGTTGCATAATCTCATAGTCTGAGGAACATGTATAAGTCATGAAGAAAGCAGTAGCAATGAAATTGTAACGATCATAATGCTAAGCTAACGAATGGGCCTTGTCCATCACATCATTCTCCTAATGATGTGATCCCGTTCATCAAATGACAACACATGTCTATGGTTAGGAAACATAACCATCTTTGATAAACGAGCTAGTCAAGTAGAGGCATACTAGGGACACTTTGTTTTGTCTATGTATTCACACATGTACTAAGTTTCCGGTTAATACAATTCTAGCATGAATAATAAACATTTATCATGAAATAAGGAAATAAATAATAACTTTATTATTGCCTCTAGGGCATATTTCCTTCAGTCTCCCACTTGCACTAGAGTCAATAATCTAGTTCACATCGCCATGTGATTTAAAACCAATAGTTCACATCACCATGTGATTAACACCCATAGTTCACATCGCCATGTGACCAACACTCAAAGGGTTTACTAGAGTCAGTAATCTTAGTTCACATCGCCATGTGATTAACACCCAAAGAGTACTAAGGTGTGATCATGTTTTGCTTGTGAGAGAAGTTTAGTCAACGGGTCTGCCATATTCAGATCCGTATGTATTTTGCAAATTTCTATGTCAACAATGCTCTGCACGGAGCTACTCTAGCTAATTGCTCCCAATTTCAATATGTATCTAGATTGAGACTTAGAGTCATCTAGATCAGTGTCAAAACTTGCATCGACGTAACCCTGATTCCACTAAGGATAATTTTGACCGCTGTCAAGTGATCTACTTCTAGATCACTATTGTACTCCCTTGCCAAACTCAGTGTAGGGTATACAATAGATCTGGTACACAGCATGGCATACTTTATAGAACCTTTGGTTGAGGCATAGGGAATGACTTTCATTCTCTTTCTATCTTCTGTTGTGCTCGGACTTTGAGTCTTACTCAATTTCACACCTTGCAACACAGGCAAGAACTCTTTCTTTGACTGTTCCATTTTGAACTACTTCAAAAACTTGTCAAGGTATGTACTCATTGAAAAATTTTATCAAGCATCTTGATCTATCTCTATAGATCCTGATGCTCAATGTAAGCAGCTTCACCGAGGTCTTTCATTGAAAAACTCCTTTCAAACACTTCTTTATCCTTTCCAGAAAATTCTACATCATTTCCAATTGACAATATGTCATTCACATATACTTATCAGAAAGGTTGTAGTGCTCCCACTCACTTTCTTGTAAATACAGGCTTCACCGCAAGTCTGTATAAAACAATATGCTTTGATCAACTTATCAAAGCGTATATTCCAACTCCGAGATGCTTGCACCAGTCCATATATGGATCGCTGGAGCTTGCATATTTTGTTAGCACCTTTAGGATTGACAAAATCTTCTAGTTGTATCATATACAACTCTTCTTTAATAAATCCAATAGGGAATGCAGTTTTGTTTATCCATTTGCCAGATTTCATAAAATGCGGCAATTGCTAAAATGATTCGGACAAACTTAAGCATCGCTACGAGTGAGAAAAACTCATTGTAGTCAACACTTGAACTTGTCGAAAACCTTTCGCGACAAGTCGATCTTTGTAGATAGTAACACTACTATCAGCGTCCGTCTTCCTCTTGAAGATCCATTTATTCTCAATGGCTTGCCGATCACCGGGAAAGTCAATGAAAGTCCATACTTTGTTCTCATATATGGATCCCATCTCAGATTTCATGGCCTCAAGACATTTTGCGGAATCTGGGCTCATCATCGCTTCCTCATAGTTCGTAGGTTCGTCATGGTCTAGTAAAATGACTTCCAGAGCAGGATTACCGTACCACACTGGTGCGGAACGTACTCTGGTTGACCTACGAGGTTCGGTAGTAACTTGATCTGAAGTTTCACGATCATCATCATTAACTTCCTCACTAATTGGTGTAGGCATCACTGGAACTAATTGCTGTGATGAACTAGTTTCCAATTCGGGAGAAGGTACAATTAACTCATCAATTTCTACTTTCCTCCCACTCACTTCTTTCGAGAGAAACTCCTTCTCTGGAAAGTATCCATTTTTAGCAACGAATATCTTGCCTTTGGATCTGTGATAGAAGGTGTACCCAACAGTCTCCTTTGGGTAACCTATGAAGACACATTTCTCCGATTTGGGTTCGAGCTTATCAGGTTGAAGCTTTTACACATAAGCATCGCAGCCCCAAACTTTCAGAAACGATAACTTGGGTTTCTTGCCAAACCACAATTCATAAGGTGTCGTCTCAATGGATTTAGATGGTGCCCTATTTAACGTGAATGTAGATGTCTCTAATGCATAACCCCAAAACGATAGTGGTAAATCGGTAAGAGACATCATAGATTGCACTATATCCAATAAAGTACGGTTGTGACGTTCGGACACACCATTACGCTGTGGTGTTCTAGGTGGCGTGAGTTTGTGCTATTCCACATTGTTTTAAATTAAGGCCAAACTCGTAACTCAAATATTCATCTCCGCGATCAGATCGTAGAAACTTCATTTTCTTGTTACGATGATTTTCCACTTCACTCTAAAATTCTTTGAACTTTTCAAATGTTTCAGACTTATGTTTCATCAAGTAGATATACCCATATCTGCTCAAATCATCTGTGAAGGTCAGAAAATAACGATACTTGCTGCGAGCCTCAACACTTATTGGACCACATACATCAATATGTATTATTTCCAATAAGTCAGCTGCTCGCTCCATTGTTCCGGAGTCTTAGTCATCTTCCCATGAGGCATGGTTCGCAAGCATCAAGTGATTCCAAAAGCCCATCAGCATGGAGTTTCTTCATGCGCTTTACACCAATATGACCTAAACAGCAGTGCTACAAATAAGTTGCACTATCATTATTAACTTTACATCTTTTGGCTTTAATATTATGAATATGTGTATCACTACGATCGAGATTCAATAAACCATTCACCTTGGGTGTATGACCACAGAAGGTTTTATTCATGTAAACAGAATAACAATTATTCTTTGACTTAAATGAATAACTGTATTGCAATAAACATGATCCAATCATATTATGCTCAACGCAAACACCAAATAACATTTATTTTATGTTCAACACTAATCCCGAAGGTAAAGGGAGTGTGCGATGGTGATCTTATCAACCTTGGAATCACTTCCAACACACATCATCACCTCGCCCTTAACTAGTCTCTGTTTATTTTGCAATTCCCGTTTTGAGTTACTACTCTTAGCAACTGAAACAATATCAAATACCGAGAGGTTGCTATAAACACTAGTAAAGTACACATCAATAACATGTATATCCAATATACCTTTGTTTACTTTGCCATCCTTCTTATCTGCCAAGTATCTAGGGCAGTTCCACTTCCAGTGACCATTTCCTTTGCAGTAGAAGTACTCGGTTTCAGGGTTGGGTCTAGCTTTGGGCTTCTTCATGGGAGTGACAACTTGCTTGTCATTCTTATTGAAGTTCCCTTTCTATCTCTTTGCCCTTTTCTTGAAACTAGTGGTCTTGTAGACCATCAACACTTGATGCTCTTTCTTGATTTCTACCTTCGCCGATTTCAGCATCGCGAAGAGCTCGGGAATAAATTTCGTCATCCCTTGCATATTATAGTTCATCATGAAGTTCTAGTAACTTGGTGATCGTGACTAGAGAAATTTGTCAATGACTATCTTATCTGGAAGATTAACTCCCACTTGATTCAAGCAATTGTTGTACCCAGACAATCTGAGCACATGCTCACTGGTTGAGCTAGCCTCCTCCATCTTGTAGGCAAAGTACTGTCAGAGGTCTCATACCTCTCGACACGGACATGAGTATGAATACCAATTTCAACTCTTGGAACATCTTATATGCTCCATGTTGTTCATAACATTTTTGAAGTCCCAGTTCTAAGCCGTAAAGCATGGTGCACTAAACTATCAAGTAGTCATCATACCGAGCATTGTCAAACGTTCATAACGTCTGCATCTGCTCCTGCAATAGGTCAGTCACCTAGCGGTGCATCAAGGACATAATACTTTTGTGCAGCAATGAGGATAATCCTCAGATCACGGAGCTAGTCCGCATCATTGCTACTAACATTTTTCAACTTATTTTTCTCTAGGAATGCATTAAAATTCAACGGAACAACAACACAGGCCATCTATCTACAACAACATAGACATGCAAAATACTATTAGGTACTAAGTTCATGATAAATTAAAGTTCAATTAATCAAATTACTTAAGAACTCCCACTTAGATAGACATCCCTCTAATCATCTAAGTGATCACGTGATCCATATCAACTAAACCATGTCCGATCATCACGTGAGATGGAGTAGTTTTCAATGGTGAACATCACTATGTTGATCATATCTACTATATGATTCATGCTCGACCTTTCGGTCTCAGTGTTCCGAGGCCATATCTGCATATGCTAGGCTCGTCAAGTTTAACCCGAGTATTCTGCGTGTGCAAAACTGGCTTGCACCCGTTGTATGTGAACGTAGAGCTTATCACACCTGATCATCACGTGGTGTCTCGGCACGACGAACTTTCGCAACGGTGCATACTCAGGGAGAACACTTATACCTTGAAATTTAGTGAGAGATCATCTTATAATGCTACCATCTAACTAAGCAAAATAAGATGCATAAAGGATAAACATCACATGCAATCAATATAAGTGATATGATATGGCCATCATCATCTTGTGCCTTTGATCTCCATCTCCAAGGCACCGTCATGATCACCATCGTCACCGGCGCGACACCTTGATCTCCATCCTAGCATCGTTGTTGTCTCGCCAACTATTGCTTCTACGACTATCGCTACCGCTTAGTGATAAAGTAAAGCAATTACATGGCGATTGCATTTCATACAATAAAGCGACAACCATATGGCTCGTGCCAGTTGCCGGTAACTTCGTTACAAAACATGATCATCTCATACAATAAAATTTAGCATCATGTCTTGACCATATCACATCACAACATGCCCTGCAAAACCAAGTTAGACATCCTCTACTTTGTTGTTGCAAGTTTTACGTGGCTGCTATGGGCTGAGCAAGAACCGTTCTTACCTACGCATCAAAACCACAATGATTTTTCGTCAAGTATGTGTTGTTTTAACCTTCAACAAGGACCGGGCGTAGCCACACTCAATTCAACTAAAGTTGGAGAAACTGACACCCGCCAGCCACCTGTGTGCGAAGCACGTCGGTTGAACCATCTCGCGTAAGCGTACGCGTAATGTCGGTCCGGGCCGCTTCATCCAACAATACCGCCGAATCAAAGTATGACATGCTGGTAAGCAGTATGACTATTATCGCCCACAACTCACTTGTGTTCTACTCGTGCATATAACATCTACGCATAAACCTGGCTCGGATGCCATTGTTGGGAACGTAGTAATTTCAAAAAAAATCCTACGCACACGCAAGATCATGGTGATGCATAGCAACGAGAGGGGAGAGTGTTGTCCACGTACCCTCGTAGACCGAAAGCGGAAGCGTTATGAAAACGCGGTTGATGTAGTCGTACGTCTTGACAATTGACGGATCCTAGTAACGAACGTACGGCACCTCCGCGATCTGCACACGTTCAGCTCAGTGACATCCCACGAACTCACGATCCAGTAGTGTCGAGGGAGAGCTTCATCAGCACGATGACATGATGACGGTGATGATGAAGCAACCGGCGCAGGGCTTCGCCTAAGCACTACGACGATATGACCGAGGTGGATTATGGTGGAGGGGGCACCGCACTGTCGGTGTACTAAAGTAGGGGCACTCCTTTGTACCCCTTTACTTGTGCACGGACAGTCAGAGCCGCGCCCACGACCACGCTAAGCAGGGCAGAGGAGGGAAACCGGGAAGAAGCCAAAGCACAAGACGGCCAAGGCAACGCCAAGACCAGGAACGCAAGAGGGAAAGGAGGCCAGGTAGACTCCCTCGGCAAGGTTCTTGCCGAGGCAGCCTCCGCAGCCCCGGCAAGGGCCTTGCCGGGGCAGCCTGCCCGATGCCAACAGAGCGAGCCTCCCTTGAGCCCACGATTTCCGACCCCACCAACCACATTGGAACCAGGGCTCGGGAGTCACCCCCGTGGTGGCATGCAGATCTTTGTCAAGATCATAAACACAAAAGATCAGATGAGGACCAGAAGACGGCGACCCTCGGCGGGATCCTAGCCGAGGAGATCCACAAGACCCCCGGCAAGTGCCTTGCCGGGGACAACTGCGACGCCACGGCAAGACCCTTGCCGAGGGCGCCAGCAGGGCCACTGCCAGGCCCGCCCCAACCAAGGCTCCGCTGCCATTCGCATGCAGCTGCCAGCCCAACCAGCTGGGCAGGCACCTGCGTGGCAACACGCGGCTTCCAGACCGACTCAGCAAGCACCTGCGTGGTGGCATGCAGATCTTTGTGAAGACCCTGCCACCGCGCCACCTCAGCAGCATGCCTGCCTACATGGCACCGCACGCATCACTGGCCTGGGCATGTGTTGAAGCGAGATGGAGCGGCAACGGACGGGACGGGCCTCGTTCCCGTCCCCGATAAAGCTAATGGACACCTAAGTAGCGCATTTAATGCGTTTTGTCCCCTAATGCCAGGCAATAAGCTTGCGCACTGTTGACCTTTCCACCTCCTGTATGACACTGTGGCAGCCCCTTTCGACTATAAAAGGAGGCCCGGGCATACTGGAGAAGGATTCGGCTCTTTTGAACTACAGACTGACCATAGCTAGTTTGAGAGCTCAAGAACTCCCTCAAATACACACCAAAGCAGGACTAGGGTATTACGCATCCTCGTAGCCCGAACCTGGCTAAACGAACTATGTTCTCACTCCTAAACCTGCTCTTCTCACAACCCCGCGCCCCTCAACCGTTGTAGGGATTCCCGTGATCCCATAGGTGTCATTTCCCCGACACGCACACGGCTAAGAGATCAATGATCAACTTGCGTCTATGGGGTGCCCCCCTCCTCCGTATATAAAGGAGTGGAGGAGGGGGAGGGCCGGCCCTCTATGGCGCGCCCTGGAGGAGTCCTACTCCCACCGGGAACAGGATTCCCCCTTCCCTAGTTGAACTAGGAGAGAAGGAAAGGGGGGCGCCGCCCCCCTTCCTAGTCCAATTCGGACCAGAGGGGGAGGGGCACGCAGCCTGCCCTGGCTGCCCCTCTCTCTCTCCACTAAAGCCCATTAGGGCCCATATACTCCCCGGGGGATTCCGGTAACCCCCCGGTACTCCGGTATATGCCCGAACTCTCTCGAAACCGTTCCGATGTCCAAACATAGTCATCCAATATATCGATCTTTATGTCTCGACCAATTTGAGACTCCTCGTCATGTCCGTGATCATATCCGGGACTCTGAACTTCCTTCGGTACATCAAAACACATAAACTCATAATACCGATCGCCATCGAACGTTAAGCGTGCGGACCCTACGGGTTCGAGAACTATGCAGACATGACCGAGACTCATCTCCGGTCAATAACCAATGGCGGAACATGGATGCTCATATTGGTTCCTACATATTCTACGAAGATCTTTATCGGTCAAACCGCATAATAACATACGTTGTTCCCTTTGTCATCGGTATGTTACTTGCCCAAGATTCGATCGTCGGTATCTCAATACGTAGTTCAATATCGTTACCGGCAAGTCTCTTTACTCGTTCCGTAATGCATCATCCCGCAACTAACTCATTAGTCACAATGCTTGAAAGTCTTATAGTGATGTGCATTACCGAGAGGGCCCAGAGATACCTCTCCGATACACGGAGTGACAAATCCTAATCTCGATCTATGCCAACTCAACAAACACCATCGGAGACACCTGTAGATCATCTTTATAATCACCCGGTTACGTTGTGACGTTTGATAGCACACAAGGTGTTCCTCCGGTATTCGGGAGATGCATAATCTCATAGTCTGAGGAACATGTATAAGTCATGAAGAAAGCAGTAGCAATGAAACTGTAAAGATCATAATGCTAAGCTAACGAATGGGTCTTGTCCATCACATCATTCTCCTAATGATGTGATCCCGTTCATCAAATGACAACACATGTCTATGGTTAGGAAACATAACCATCTTTGATAAATGAGCTAGTCAAGTGGAGGCATACTAGGGACACTTTGTTTTGTCTATGTATTCACACATGTACTAAGTTTCCGGTTAATACAATTCTAGCATGAATAATAAACATTTATCATGAAATAAGGAAATAAATAATAACTTTATTATTGCCTCTAGGGAATATTTCCTTCGGCGCTTGCGGTACATGCCCTGCAACACCCTCCCAAATGAGATAAACGCAACATTAAGTTCTGCAACATGGAGCTCTTTGTGTTTGTTGTATATGGGCAGCTGCAATGCATAAAAACAAGTGGGTAAGTTGTTTATGACATGGCAGTCAAGCAAGATGCAGTACGGAAAAAAGAGCTGCAAAAAATAAGCCACCTCTAACTCCTCGAGTGTAGGCAATGCGTGGAGCCACTCCTCCAAAGAGCCGCACACATTGTCACCACCGCCCGTGTTAGCTGGAGGCAGCTCATGGACATGCTCTGCACTGCCGTCGGTCCCCTCCATGCCAACTTGAGGTGGACCTCGAGAACCCACATCGGCTCCCACTTGTACATTGGCCTGCGCGCGGGAGCTCTCTGGCACATCCAGAGTGTGTGTTGCGCCCGCAACAGCACCAACTTGGTCACAGATTTCCGACGGCTCCTTTGTGACACTGCCTTGGATGGTTCCTTGGGCCTGCTGATCTATAAATGACATAAACTCAGCTGTGCGTACAGTGTACTGGTGCTGAACTACAACGAAAAAAGAAACAAACAAATGTAAACGAATTCAGAAATTGCAACGGAAAAGGGTCTTCTAGATAAAACAAAAATATGAAAGCGGTGTATTCAGTTTGAATAACTTACAGGCCGCTTGCCAAAACCATTGTCCAGGTTGTCGACTGCAACAATAGTGTAGAAGTCCATTTCATGAACAAAACAAGCTCGTGGCAGGGAGTAGTCGATGGTATGATCAACTATGCATCCTCTTGGCACATCAAGATGGTCCGTGTAAATTACCTGCAAGAAAGACACAAAAAAAAGGAAAGAAACATCATCTCCTGAAAAAAGTTTACTATCCCGGAAAAGAAGAGGGGAATGTTACGAGAATGAAGGGTTGTACCAGAAGCATTGGTAGATAGCTGCCAATGAGGAATTTCCATTTATTATCATTCCTCTTATCCTGATATTTTTGAAATTCTCTAATCACATCACACAGAATATACTCATCCCACTCGAACTCATGGACCACACTCATGTCTTGTAAGGTGTAGAGATATTCCAGAGGCACCATGTTTCCTGTCCCAGGAGCTAGGACCAATGCTAGGCACAGTAAAACCCATGATCTCTCGATGGTCTCCTCGTCATCGTCATCTGCTTTTTAATATAACAGCTACCGTTGTGGCTATTGGAGCCCTTTCACCATCCAAATAAACGTCACGGAAATCTGCTTTGCCCCTCTTGCCAAATTCTACCGGTCTGCTACCAGATGGGACATTGAATATCTTCTTAATCATGTCTCTTGTAAAGTGGATCTTCTTGTGGTCATTTATCCTGCAGTACACAAAAATAAAAATTAGTAGATGTTGCAAAAAAAGAAAAAGATGTTATGCAACAGAGAGAAGAGAGAAAAATGACTAAAAGAAGCAGAAAACATACTTGAGTAGACGCTTCTTAGTGTCAATCCTCATAACTATGAATCGAGAAGCGCTTCTAGAGGAGGAAGCAAAGGAGAGATGTAAAGCAAATCCCCGAAGCTAGACTTGCTTATTACATCCCTCTTCTTTCCTTGGATGCCATTGGCTATGTCGCGCAACCGCTTTGCCGACCATCGAGTTTGGTAGATGGGCATGCTGCGAAACAAAACAAAAAGGGCCAATTCCATTTGTGCCCCTAACTCGAACCCACTACTCAGTTTTGCCCCTAATTTTCAGGTATGCTCAGTTTTGCCCCTCCGCCGTTAGTGCCACTTATAGAAATGCCCTTTTGCGCCGTTACTGTTTGGTCAAAGGACTTTGACCATCTAAAAAAAATAGCAAAAAAAACTGAAATTTTGTGGGATCGAAGATAGTCATGTCCGCAAGGCGCGTGCAAATTTTTTTGTCGGTTGGACACTCCGGGACCTCGTGGCAAAGGAAAACAAAAATAATTTATGCCTATGAACAGTAAATTCGAAAAAAATAGCAACAAAATTCAAAAAATGATTTTTTGGCTTCAAAGAGGCTTGAGTGCACAAGGTGCTTGCAAGTTTTGGTGATCAAATGACGTACGAGACCCTCCAGAGAAAAAAAATTAAAATAGTGCATCTTTTCAAAGTTTTTTGAGCTAAATTTTGTTTTTTCTCCATGAGCTCCTACGATGTCCAAACACAACAAAAATGTGCACACATCTTGCGCACCTGAGTATCTTCAGTCCCACAAAATTTCATATTTTTTGATTTTTTTTTCTATTTTTTTGAATTTACTGTTCACATACGTACAAAATTTATGTTTTCCTTTGCCACGAGCTCCCAGGGTGTCCGAACAGCATGAAACTTTGTACACACCTTGCAGACATGAGTATCTTTGATCCCACAAAGTTTCAATTTTTTTTTATTTTTTTGCTATTTTTTCAGGATGGTCAAAGACCTTTGACCAGACGGTAATGGCACAGAAGGTCATTTCTATAAGTGAAACTAACGGCGTAGGGGCAAAACTGAGCATACCTAAAAACTACGGGCAAAACTGAGTAGTGGGTTCGAGTTAAGGGCATAGATGTAAATGTCCCAAACAAAAATGAAAAAAGGATGCTATGAGCATGCATATCTAGCGATCTAAGAAATGAAAAGTATTGAAACTAGTGGACAATTGCATGCATAAGCAAAATTCAGAAACAATATCTAATTCAAGCAGGCCCAACTAAATTCAGAAACATAAAGATAACTTCCCTGTCCTTATGAGCTACAGGAAATGCAGTACAAAAATTCAAAAAACTTAAAAGCTAATTCAAGCAAAGTCCAGCTAATTTCAGAAGCATAAGCTATTTTTTCCTGTTCTATAGGCTATAGGGAAATGCAATACAAGATTCAAAACGCATAGCGAGTAGCAGAAAAAGGAAACTCAAAAACGCTTCCTATGATGCTAAATTGTAAAAAAAAAGCTGGATGAAACACATCTGCTGAACCTTGTTTATAGCAAAAATGGTCTATGTCATTTCTGAAAATAATCTATGATGCTACAGGCAATCCACTACAAAAATTCAGGAATATGAAGGTACACAGGCAATTCACTACAAAATTTCAGAAAATAAACTATGAAGGTATAGGCAATCTTTCCCTATATATATATATATATATATATATAATCTTTCCCAAATAATAAAGCACGGGTTGAGTCTCTCAGGTTCACCGTCGCAATGTTTTTACACAAAGGTCCCTGTGCTTTTTATGAATTAACCCACCGTTCCTACTTCAGTTATAAACGATTCGTCCACGTCGTCTTCCTTTCCAGCCGCGCCGCACAAGGATAGATAAGATGAGCGCTCTGCAGTCTGAGCTGCGGAGGAGTGGAAGGAGCGCCGGGGAGGGGGACACTCCACGGCGGCGGTGTTTGTTTTGTCTATGTATTCACACATGTACTAAGTTTCCGGTTAATACAATTCTAGCATGAATAATAAACATTTATCATGAAATAAGGAAATAAATTATAATTTTATTATTGCCTCTAGGGCATATTTCCTTCAGCGCTTGCGGTACATGCCCTGCAACACCCTCCCAAATGAGCTGAACGCAACATTAAGTTCTGCAGCATGGAGCTCTTTGTGTTTGTTGTATATGGGCAGCTGCAATGCATAAAACAAGTGGGTAAGTTGTTTATGACATGGCAGTCAAGCAAGATGCAGTACGGAAAAAAGAGCTGCAAAAAATAATCCACCTCTAACTCCTCGAATGTAGGCAATGCATGGAGCCACTCCTCCAAAGAGCCGCACACATCGTCACCACCGCCCGTGTTAGCTGGAGGCAGCTCATGGACATGCTCTGCACTACCGTCGGTCCCCTCCATGCCAACCTGAGGTGGACCTCAAGAACCCACATCGGCTCCCACTTGTACATTGGCCTGCGCGTGGGAGCTCTCTGTCACATCCAGAGTGTGTGTTGCGCCCGCAACAGCACCAACTTGGTCACTGATTTCCGACGGCTCCGCTGTGACACTACCTTGGATGGTTCCTTGGGCCTGCTGATCTATAAATGACATAAACTCAGTTGTGCGTACGGTGTACTGGTGCTGAACTACAACGAAAAACGAAACAAAGAAATGTAAACGAATTCAGAAATTGCAACGGAAAAGGGTCTTCTAGATAAAACAAAAATATGAAAGCGGTGTATTCAGTTTGAATAACTTACAGGCCGCTTGCCAAAACCATTGTCCAGGCTATCGACTGCAACAACAGCATAGAAGTCCATTTCATGAACAAAACAAGCTCGTGGCAGGGAGTAGTCGATGGTATGATCAACTATGCATCCTCTTGGCACATCAAGATGGTCCGTGTAAATTACCTGCAAGAAAGACACAAAAAAAGGAAAGAAACATCAGCGCCTAAAAAAAGTTTACTGTCCCAGAAAAGAAGAGGGAAATGTTACGAGAATGAAGGGTTGTACCAGAAGCATTGGTAGATAGCCACCAATGAGGAATTTCCCTTTATTATCATTCCTCTTATCTTGATATTTTTTTAACTTCTCTCATCACATCACACAGAATATACTCATCCCACTCGAACTCATGGACCACACTCATGTCTTGTAAGGTGTAGAGATATTCCAAAGGCACCATGTTTCCTGTCCCAGGAGCTAGGACCAATGCTAGGCACAGTAAAACCCATGATCTCTCGATGGTCTCCTCATCATCGTCATCTACTTTTGATATAACAGCTACCGTTGTGGCTATTGGAGCCCTTTCACCATCCAAATAAACGTCACGGAAATCTGCTTTGCCCCTCTTGCCAAATTCTACCGGTCTACTACCAGATGGGACATTGAATATCTTCTTAATCATGTCTCTTGTAAAGTGGATCTTCTTGTGGTCATTTATCCTGCAGTACACAGAAATAAAAATCAGTAGATGTTGCAAAAAAAAGATGTTATGCAACAGAGAGAAGAGAGAAAAAATGACAAAAAGAAACAGAAAACATACTTGAGCAGACGCTTCTTAGTGGCAATCCTCATAACTATGAATTGAGAAGCCCTTCTGGAGGAGGAAGCAAAGGAGAGATGTAAAGAAATTCCCCAAAGCTAGACTTGCTTATTACATCCCTCTTCTTCCCTTGGATGGCATTGGCTATGTCATGCAACCGCTTTGCTGACCATCGAGTTTGGTAGATGGGCATGCTGCGAAACAAAACAAAAAGGGCCAATTCCATTTGTGCCCCTAACTCGAACCCACTACTCAGTTTTGCCCCTAATTTTCAGGTATGCTCAGTTTTGCCCCTCCGCCGTTAGTGCCACTTATAGAAATGCCCTTTTGCGCCGTTACCGTTCGGTCAAAGGACTTTGACCATCTAGAAAGAAATAGCAAAAAAATAAAAAAAACTGAAATTTTGTGGGATCGAAGATAGTCATGTCCGCAAGGCGCGTGCAAATTTTTGTGTTGGTTGGACACTCCGGGAGCTCGTGGCAAAGGAAAACAAAAATAATTTATGCATATGAACAGTAAATTCGAAGAAAAAAAATAGCAACAAAATTCAAAAAATGATTTTTTTAGCTTCAAAGAGGCTTGAGTGCACAAGGTGCTTGCAAGTTTTGGTGATCAAATGACGTACGAGACGCTCTAGAGAAAAAAAAATAGTGCATCTTTTCAAAGTTTTTTTAGCTAAATTTTGTTTTTTCTCCACGAGCTCCTACGATGTCCAAACACAACAAAAATGTGCACACATCTTGCGCACTTGAGTATCTTCAGTCCCACAAAATTTCATTAATTTTTTATTTTTTTTCTATTTTTTGAATTTACTGTTCACATACGTACAAAATTTATGTTTTCCTTTGCCACGAGCTCCCAGGGTGTCCGAACGGCATGAAAATTTGTACACACCTTGCAGACATGAGTATCTTCGATCCCACAAAGTTTCAATTTTTTTTGATTTTTTTGCTATTTTTCAGGATGGTCAAAGACCTTTGACCGGACGGTAACGGCACAGAAGGTCATTTATATAAGTGAAACTAACGGTGGAGGGGCAAAACTGAGCATACCTAAAAATTAGGGGCAAAACTGAGTAGTGGGTGCGAGTTAAGGGCATAGATGTAAATGTCCCAAACAAAAATGAAAAAAGGATGCTATGAGCATGCATATCTAGTGATCTAAGAAATGAAAAGTATTGAAACTAGTGGACAATTGCATGGATAAGCAAAATTCAGAAACAATATATAATTCAAGCAGGCCCAACTAAATTCAGAAACATAAAGATAACTTCCCTGTCCTTATGAGCTACAGGAAATGCAGTACAAATATTCAAAAAACTTAAAAGCTAATTCAAGCAAAGTCCAGCTAATTTCAAAAGCATAAGCTATTTTTTTCCTGTGCTATAAGCTATAGGGAAATGCAATACAGGATTCAGAACACATAGCCAGTAGCAGAAAAAGGAAACTCAAAAATGCTTCCTATGATGCTAAATTGTAAAAAAAAAGTTGGATGAAACACATCTGCTGAACCTTGTTTATAGCAAAAATGGTCTATGTCATTTCTGAAAATAATCTATGATGCTACAGGCAATCCACTACAAAAATTCAGGAATATAAAGGTACACAGGCAATTCACTACAAAATTTCAGAAAATAAACTATGAAGGTATAGGCAATCTTTCCCTATATATAATAATAATAATAATAATAATCTTTTCTTAATAATAAAGCACGGATTGACTCCGTGGGTTTACTGTCACAATACGCTTTCTTCTCATGTCATAATACGCTTTTACGATTTGTATAGACAAAATCGTAATATAAACAAGGTGGTACTAATTTTATGAAATTTTTATCCATCGTCTAAGAAATTTAGTCCGAAGGCCGCTACGCGCCCAACAGGCTGGGCCTCAACCTGAAGTTCCGCACGCTACCTGGGCCACATCGTCAAGATGGAAAAACGATTCCTGATGGTCGGCTCCTGCCACCATGTCAGGGCGGAAAAAGAATGAAAACTAATCCAATCCAATTGTGAATCAAACTCCCAACCTCGGCTTCCATCTATGGGGAAGTAGCCAGCCGCACGGTACTATGATAGCATGAGATTCGATTTCTATTAGTCCCATATCGCTTCTTTAAATAAAATCAGCCAAGAGAGACCCGATAAATCCCACTCAAAAATAAAGAAAAGATGACATAGAGGCAAGGAGGGGACAATCCAGACGCAACGGATGGCGGGATTGGACGGTCGGGGGGCTGCTCGTGCTGCCGGCGACAAACACACCACATAGAGGCAGGGGCAAAATTTCGTGTTTTGACCCTTTTCTGAAACCTATTCGAGATCTGACCCTAGTCTGAAAAAAATTCGAGATCTGACCCTTTTGCTACCCCCAGGGTGTATGTCGGTAGGGTATAATAGCCTACCGCCAAGGTCACTGGCGCTAGGGTTGCATGCCCTGCCGCAAATTCCTTCTAAGTGTTGAACACAGTGTGTGCTCGTGCCTACCGCCGAGCACCTTGGCGGTAGGGTTGTACAGGCTACCGCCAGTCTGTTTGGCGGTAGGGATGTTTCCTACCGCCAAGGTCCCTGGCGGTAGGCTGTTGCACCCTACCGCCATGTGTTGGGGAACGTAGTGATTTCAAAAAAATTCCTACGCACACGCAAGATCATGGTGATGCATAGCAACGAGAGGGGAGAGTGTTTTCCACGTACCCTCGTAGACCGAAAGAGGAAGCGTTAACACAACGCGGTTGATGTAGTCGTACGTCTTCACGATCCGACAGATCAAGTACCGAACGTACGGCACCTCCGAGTTCAGCACACGTTCAGCTCGACGACGTCCCTCGAACTCCGATCCAGCCGAGTGTTGAGGGAGAGTTTTGTCAGCACGACGGCGTGGTAACAATGATGATGTTCTACCGACGCAGGGCTTCGCCTAAGCACCGCTACGATATTATCGAGGTGTAATATGGTGGAGGGGGGCACCGCACACGGCTAAAAGATCGTTGATCAATTGTGTGTCTAGAGGTGCCCCCCTGCCCCCGTATATAAAGGAGCAAGGGGGGTTCGGCCGGCCAAGGGGAGAGGCGCGCCAGGAGGAGTCCTACTCCTACCGGGAGTAGGACTCCCCCCCTTTTCCATGTTGGACTAGGAGAGAGAGGGGGAAGAGGTGGAGGGGAGGAAGGAAAGGGGGGGCGCCGCCCCCCTCTCCTTGTCCTATTCGGACTGGGGGGAGGGGCGCGCGGCCCTGCCCTGTCCTCCTCTCCTCTCTACACCTAGGCCCACTAAGGCCCATTAAGTTACCGGGGGGTTCCGGTAACCTCCCGGTACTTCGGAAAAATCCCGATTTCACCCGGAACACTTCCGATGTCCAAACATAGGCTTCCAATATATCAATCTTTATGTCTCGACCATTTCGAGACTCCTCGTTATGTCCGTGATCACATCCGGGACTCCGAACAACCTTCGGTACATCAAAACATATAAACTCATAATATAACTGTCATCGTAACGTTAAGCGTGCGGACCCTACGGGTTTGAGAACTATGTAGACATGACCGAGACACCTCTCCGGTCAATAACCAATAACGGAACCTGGATGCTCATATTGGTTCCCACATATTCTACGAAGATCTTTATCGGTCAAACCGCATAACAACATACGTTGTTCCCTTTGTCATCGGTATGTTACTTGCCCGAGATTCGATCGTCGGTATCTCGATACCTAGTTCAATCTCGTTACCGGCAAGTCTCTTTACTCGTTCCGTAATACATCATCCCGCAACTAACTCATTAGTCACAATGCTTGCAAGGCTTATAGTGATGTGTATTACTGAGTGGGCCCAGAGATACCTCTCCGACAATCGGAGTGACAAATCCTAATCTCGAAATACGCCAACCCAACAAGTACCTTTGGAGACACCTGTAGAGCACCTTTATAATCACCCGGTTACATTGTGACGTTTGGTAGCACACAAAGTGTTCCTCCGGTAAACGGGAGTTGCATAATCTCATAGTCATAGGAACATGTATAAGTCATGAAGAAAGCAATAGCAACATACTAAACGATCGAGTGCTAAGCTAACGGAATGGGTCAAGTCAATCACATCGTTCTCCTAATGATGTGATCCTGTTAATCAAATGACAACTCATGTCTATGGCTAGGAAACATAACCATCTTTGATCAACGAGCTAGTCAAGTAGAGGCATACTAGTGACACTCTGTTTGTCTATGTATTCACACATGTATTATGTTTCCGGTTAATACAATTCTAGCATGAATAATAAACATTTATCATGATATAAGGAAATAAATAATAACTTTATTATTGCCTCTAGGGCATATTTCCTTCAGTCTCCCACTTGCACTAGAGTCAATAATCTAGATTACACAGTAATGATTCTTACACCCATGGAGTCTTGGTGTTGATCATGTTTTGCTCGTGGAAGAGGCTTAGTCAACGGGTCTGCAACATTCAGATCCGTATGTATCTTGCAAATTTCTATGTCTCCCACCTGGACTAAATCCCGGATGGAATTGAAGCGTCTTTTGATGTGCTTGGTTCTCTTGTGAAATCTGGATTCCTTTGCTAAGGCAATTGCACCAGTATTGTCACAAAAGATTTTCATTGGTCCCGATGCACTAGGTATGACACCTAGATCGGATATGAACTCCTTCATCCAGACTCCTTCATGTGTTGCTTCCGAAGCAGCTATGTACTCCACTTCACACGTAGATCCCGCCACGACACTTTGCTTAGAACTGCACCAACTGACAGCTCCACCGTTCAATGTAAACACGTATCCGGTTTGCGATTTAGAATCGTCCGGATCAGTGTCAAAGCTTGCATCAACGTAACCATTTATGATGAGCTCTTTGTACCTCCATAAATGAGAAACATATCCTTAGTCCTTTTCAGGTATTTCAGGATGTTCTTGACCGCTGTCCAGTGATCCACTCCTGGATTACTTTGGTACCTCCCTGCTAAACTTATAGCAAGGCACACATCAGGTCTGGTACACAGCATTTGATACATGATAGAGCCTATGGCTGAAGCATAGGGAACATCTTTCATCTTCTCTCTATCTTCTGCAGTGGTCGGGCATTGAGTCTTACTCAATCTCACACCTTGTAGTACAGGCAAGAACCCTTTCTTTGCTTGATCCATTTTGAACTTCTTCAAAACTTTGTCAAGGTATGTGCTTTGTGAAAGTCCAATTAAGCGTCTTGATCTATCTCTATAGATCTTGATGCCTAATATATATGCAGTTTCACCAAGGTCTTTCATTGAAAAACTCTTATTCAAGTATCACTTTATGCTATCCAGAAATTCTATATCATTTCCAATTAGCAATATGTCATCCACATATAATATCAGAAATGCTACAGAGCTCCCACTCACTTTCTTGTAAATACAGGCTTCTCCAAAAGTCTGTATAAAACCAAATGCTTTGATCAAACTATCAAAGCGTTTATTCCAACTCCGAGAGGCTTGCACCAGTCCATAAATGGATCGCTGGAGCTTGCACACTTTGTTAGCTCCCTTTGGATCAACAAAACATTCTGGTTGCATCATATACAACTCTTCCTCCAGAAATCCATTCAGGAATGCAGTTTTTACATCCATTTGCCAAATTTCATAATCATAAAATGCAGCAATTGCTAACATGATTCGGACAGACTTAAGCATCGCTACGGGTGAGAAGGTCTCATCGTAGTCAATCCCTTGAACTTGTCAAAAACCTTTCGCAACAAGTTGAGCTTTATAGACAATAACATTAACGTCAGCATCAGTCTTCTTCTTGAAGATCCATTTATTTTCAATGGCTTGCCGATCATCGGGCAAGTCAACCAAAGTCCATACTTTGTTCTCATACATGGATCCCATCTCGGATTTCATGGCCTCAAGCCATTTTGCGGAATCTGGGCTCACCATCGCTTCTTCATAGTTTGTAGGTTCGTCATGGTCTAGTAACATAACCTCCAGAACAGGATTACCGTACCACTCTGGTGCGGATCTTAATCTGGTTGACCTACGAGGTTCAGTAATAACTTGATCTGAAGTTTCATTATCATTATCATTAACTTCCTCACTAATGTTGGAAATATGCCCTAGAGGCAATAATAAAATGGTTATTATTATATTTCCTTGTTCATGATAATTGTCTATTATTCATGCTATAATTGTGTTATCCGGAAATCATAATACATGTGTGAATACATAGACCACAACATGTCCCTAGTAAGCCTCTAGTTGACTAGCTCGTTGATCAACAGATAGTCATGGTTTCCTGACTATGGACATTGGATGTCATTGATAACGGGATCACATCATTAGGAGAATGATGTGATGGACAAGACCCAATCCTAAGCATAGCACAAAGATCGTGTAGTTCGTTTGCTAGAGCTTTTCCAATTGTCAAGTATCATTTCCTTAGACCATGAGATTGTGCAACTCCCGGATACCGTAGGAGTGCTTTGGGTGTGCCAAATGTCACAACGTAACTGGGTGTCTATAAAGGTGCACTACGGGTATCTCCGAAAGTGTATGTTGGGTTGGCACGAATCGAGACTGGGATTTGTCACTCCGTTTGACGGAGAGGTATCTCTGGGCCCACTCGGTAATGCATCATCATAATGAGCTCAATGTGACCAAGTGTTTGGTCACGGGATCATGCATTACGGTACAAGTAAAGTGACTTGCCGGTAACGAGATTGAACAAGGTATTGGGATACCGATGATCGAATCTCGGGCAAGTAACGTACCGATTGACAAAGGGAATTGTATACGGGATTGATTGAATCCTCGACATCGTGGTTCATCTGATGAGGTCATCGTGGAACATGTGGGAGCCAACATGGGTATCCAAATCCCGCTGTTGGTTATTGACCGGAGAGTCGTCTCGGTCATGTCTGCATGTCTCCCGAACCCGTAGGGTCTACACACTTAAGGTTCGGTGACGCTAGGGTTGTAGAGATATTAGTATGCGGAAACCCAAAAGTTGTTCGGAGTCCCGGATGAGATCCCGGACATCACGAGGAGTTTCGGAATGGTCCGGAGGTGAAGAATTATATATAGGAAGTCCAGTTTCGGCCACCGGGAAAGTTTCGGGGGTTATCGGTATTGTACCGGGACCACCGGAAGGGTCCCGGGGGTCCACTGGGTGGGGCCACCTATCCCGGAGGGCCCCATGGGCTGAAGTGGGAAGGGAACCAGCCCCTGGTGGGCTGGTGCGCCCCCCCATGGGCCTCCCCTACGCCTAGGGTTGGAAACCCTGGGGGTGGGGGGCGCCCCACCTGACTTGGGGGGCAAGTCCCCCCTTGGCCACCCCCCCCCCTTAGATGGGATCTCCAGGGGGCCGGTGCCCCCCCTAGGACCCCTATATATAGTGGGGGGGAGGGAGGGCAGCAGTACCCTAGCCCCTGGCGCCTCCTTCTCCCTCCCGTGACACCTCTCCCTCCTGCTTGCGCTTGGCGAAGCCCTGCCAGGATCCCCGCTACTTCCACCACCACGCCGTCGTGCTGCTGGATCTCTATCAACCTCTCCTTCCCCCTTGCTGGATCAAGAAGGAGGAGACGTCGCTGCTCCGTATGTGTGTTGAAAGCGGAGGTGCCGTCTGTTCGGCGCTCGGTCATCGGTGATTTGGATCACGACGAGTACGACTCCATCAACCCCGTTCACTTGAACGCTTCCGCTCGCGATCTACAAGGGTATGTAGATGCACTCATCTCTCTCGTTGCTAGATGACTCCATAGATTGATCTTGGTGATGCGTAGAAAATTTTAAATTTCTGCTACGATCCCCAACAGTGGCATCATGAGCTAGGTCTATGCGTAGTTTCTATGCACGAGTAGAACACAAAGCAGTTGTGGGTGTAGATGTTGTCAATTTTCTTGCCACTACTAGTCTTATCTTGTTTCGGCGGCATTGTGGGATGAAGCGGCCCGGACCGACCTTACACGTACGCTTACCTGAGACAGGTTCCACCGACTAACATGCACTAGTTGCATAAGGTGGCTAGCGGGTGTCTGTCTCTCCCACTTTAGTCGGAACGGATTCGATGGTAAGGGTGCTTATGAAGGGTAAATAGAAATTGGCATATCACGTTGTGGTTTTGGCGTAGGTAAGAAACGTTCTTGCTAAGAAACCTATAGCAGCCACGTAAAAACTTGCAACAACAATTAGAGGACGTCTAACTTGTTTTTGCAGCATATGCCTTGTGATGTGATATGGCCAAAAGGATGTGATGAATGATATATGTGATGTATGAGATTGATCATGTTCTTGTAATAGGAATCACGACTTGCATGTCGATGAGTATGACAACCGGCAGGAGCCATAGGAGTTGTCTTTATTTTTTGTATGACCTGCGTGTCATTGAATAACGCCATGTAAATTACTTTACTTTATTGCTAAACACGTTAGCCATAGAAGTAGAAGTAATCGTTGGCGTGACAACTTCATGAAGACATGATGATGGAGATCATGATGATGGAGATCATGGTGTCATGCCAGTGACGAAGATGATCATGGCGCCCCGAAGATGGAGATCAAAGGAGCAAAATGATATTGGCCATATCATGTCACTATTTGATTGCATGTGATGTTTATCATGTTTTACATCTTATTTGCTTAGAACGACGGTAGTAAGTAAGATGATCCCTTATAATAATTTCAAGAAAGTGTTCCCCCTAACTGTGCACCGTTGCGAAGGTTCGTTGTTTCGAAGCACCACGTGATGATCGGGTGTGATAGATTCTAACGTTCGCATACAACGGGTGTTGACGAGCCTAGCATGTACATACATGGCCTCGAAACACACGCAATGCACTTAGGTTGACTTGACGAGCCTAGCATGTACAGACATGGCCTCGGAACACGGAAGACCGAAAGGTCGAGCATGAGTCGTATAGAAGATACGATCAACATGAAGATGTTCACCGATGTTGACTAGTCCGTCTCACGTGATGATCAGACACGGCCTAGTTAACTCGGATCATGTTTCACTTAGATGACTAGAGGGATGTCTATCTGAGTGGGAGTTCATTGAATAATTTGATTAGATGAACTTAATTATCATGAACTTAGTCTAAAATCTTTACAATATGTCTTGTAGATCAAATGGCCCACGTTGCCCTCAACTTCAACGCGTTCCTAGAGAAAACCAAGCTGAAAGATGATGGCAGCAACTATACGGACTGGGTCCGGAATCTGAGGATCATCCTCATAGCTGCCAAGAAAGATTATGTCCTAGAAGCACCGCTAGGTGAAGCACCCATCCCAGAGAACCAAGACGTTATGAACGCTTGGCAATCACGTGCTGATGACTACTCCCTCGTTCAGTGCGGCATGCTTTACAGCTTAGAACCGGGGCTCCAAAAGCGTTTTGAGCAACACGGAGCATATGAGATGTTCGAAGAGCTGAAAATGGTTTTCCAAGCTCATGCCCGGGTCGAGAGATATGAAGTCTCCGACAAGTTCTTCAGTTGTAAGATGGAGGAAAACAGTTCTGTCAGTGAGCACATACTCAAAATGTCTGGGTTGCACAACCGCTTGACTCAGCTGGGAGTTAATCTCCCGGATGACGCGGTCATTGACAGAATCCTTCAATCGCTTCCACCAAGCTACAAGAGCTTTGTGATGAACTTCAATATGCAGGGGATGGAAAAGACCATTCTGAGGTATATTCAATGCTGAAATCAGCAGAGGTGGAAATCAGAAAGGAACATCAAGTGTTGATGGTGAATAAAACCACTAAGTTCAAGAAAGGCAAGGGTAAGAAGAACTTCAAGAAGGACGGCAAGGGAGTTGCCGCGCCCGGTAAGCCAGTTGTCGGGAAGAAGCCAAAGCATGGACCCAAGCCTGAGACTGAGTGCTTTTATTGCAAGGGAAATGGTCACTGGAAGCGGAACTGCCCCAAATACTTAGCGGACAAGAAGGCCGGCAACACCAAAGGTATATGTGATATACATGTAATTGATGTGTACCTTACCAGTACTCGTAGTAGCTCCCGGGTATTTGATACCGGTGCGGTTGCTCATATTTGTAACTCAAAACAGGAGCTGCGGAATAAGCGGAGACTGGCGAAGGACGAGGTGACGATGCGCGTCGGGAATGGTTCCAAGGTCGATGTGATCGCCGTCGGCACGCTACCTCTACATTTACCTACGGGATTAGTTTTAAACCTCAATAATTGTTATTTAGTGCCAACTTTGAGCATGAACATTGTATCTGGATCTCGTTTGATGCGAGATGGCTACTCATTTAAATCCGAGAATAATGGTTGTTCTATTTATATGAGAGATATGTTTTATGGTCATGCCCCGCTGGTCAAAGGTTTATTCTTAATGAATCTCGAACGTGATGTTACACATATTCATAGTGTGAATACCAAAAGATGTAAAGTTGATAACGATAGTCCCACATACTTGTGGCACTGCCGCCTTGGTCACATTGGTGTCAAGCGCATGAAGAAGCTCCATGCAGATGGACTGTTGGAGTCTCTTGATTACGAATCATTTGACACATGCGAACCATGCCTCATGGGTAAGATGACCAAGACTCCGTTCTCCGGAACAATGGAGCGAGCAACTAACTTATTGGAAATCATACATACCGATGTGTGCGGTCCAATGAGTGTTGAGGCTCGCGGAGGCTATCGTTATGTTCTCACTCTCACTGATGACTTGAGTAGATATGGGTATGTCTACCTAATGAAACACAAGTCAGAGACCTTTGAAAAGTTCAAGGAATTTCAGAATGAGGTGGAGAATCAACGTGACCGAAAGATAAAGTTCTTACGATCAGATCGTGGGGGAGAATATTTAAGTCACGAATTTGGTACACACTTAAGGGAATGTGGAATCGTTTCACAACTCACGCCGCCTGGAACACCTCAGCGTAATGGTGTATCCGAACGTCGTAATCGCACTCTATTGGATATGGTGTGATCTATGATGTCTCTTACCGATCTACCGCTCTCATTTTGGGGCTATGCTTTAGAGACTGCCGCATTCACTTTAAATAGGGCTCCGTCGAAATCCATTGAGACGACACCGTATGAATTATGGTTTGGGAAGAAACCTAAGCCGTCGTTTCTAAAAGTTTGGGGATGCGATGCTTATGTCAAGAAACTTCAACCTGAAAAGCTCGAACCCAAGTCGGAGAAATGCGTCTTCATAGGATACCCTAAGGAAACCATTGGGTATACCTTCTACCTCAGATCCGAAGGAAAAATCTTTGTTGCCAAGAACGGGTCCTTTCTGGAGAAAGAGTTTCTCTCGAAAGAAGTGAGTGGGAGGAAAGTGGAACTTGATGAGGTGATAGTCACCCCTTCCGAACCGGAAAGTAGCACAGCGCGGGAAGATGTTCCTGTGGTGCCTACACCGACTGGGGAGGAAGTTAATGATGATGATCATGAAGCTTCGGATGAAGTTACTGCTGAACTTTGTAGGTCCACAAGGACACGTTCCGCACCAGAGTGGTACGGCAACCCTGTCCTGGAAATCATGTTGTTAGACAACGGTGAACCTTCGAACTATGAAGAAGCAATGGCGGGCCCAGATTCCGACAAATGGCTAGAAGCCATGAAATCCGAGATAGGATCCATGTATGAAAACGAAGTATGGACTTTGACTGACTTGCCCGATGAGCGGCGAGCGATAGAAAACAAATGGATCTTTAAGAAGAAGACAGACGCGGATGGTAATGTAACCATCTATAAGGCTCGACTTATCGCTAAGGGTTATCGACAAGTTCAAGGGGTTGACTATGATGAGACTTTCTCACCCGTAGCGAAGCTGAAGTCCGTCCGAATCATGTTAGCAATTGCCGCATTCTATGATTATGAGATATGGAAAATGGACATCAAAACGGCATTCCTTAACGGCTTTCTTAAGGAAGAATTGTATATGATGCAGTCGGAAGGTTTTGTCGATCCTAAGAATGCTAACAAGGTATGCAAGCTCCAGCGCTCCATCTATGGGCTGGTGCAAGCATCTCGGAGTTGGAACATTCGATTTGATGAGATGATCAAAGCGTTTGGGTTTACACAGACTTATGGAGAAGCCTGTGTTTACAAGAAAGTGAGTGGGAGCTCTGTAGCATTTCTCATATTATATGTGGATGACATACTATTGATGGGAAATGATATAGAATTCTTGGAAAGTATAAAGGCCTACTTGAATTAGTGTTTTTCAATGAAGGACCTTGGAGAAGCTGTTTATATATTAGGCATCAAGATCTATAGAGATAGATCAAGACGCCTCATTGGTCTTTCACAGAGTACGTACCTTGACAAGATATTGAAGAAGTTCAATATGGATCAGTCCAAGAAGGGGTTCTTGCCTGTATTGCAAGGTGTGCAATTGAGCACGACTCAATGCCCGACCACGGCAGAAGATAGAGAAAAGATGAGTGTCATCCCCTATGCCTCGGCCATAGGGTCTATTATGTATGCCATGCTATGTACCAGACCTGATGTAAACCTTGCCGTAAGTTTGGTAGGAAGGTACCAAAGTAATCCCGGCATGGAACACTGGACAGCGGTCAAGAATATCCTGAAGTACCTGAAAAGGACTAAGGATATGTTTCTCGTATATGGAGGTGACGAAGAGCTCGTCGTAAAGGGTTACGTCGACGCTAGCTTCGACACAGATCTGGATGACTCTAAGTCACAAACCGGATACGTGTATATTTTGAATGGAGGGGCAGTAAGCTGGTGCAGTTGCAAGCAAAGCGTCGTGGCGGGATCTACATGTGAAGCGGAGTACATGGCGGCCTCAGAGGCAGCACAGGAAGCAATCTGGATAAAGGAGTTCATTACCGACCTAGGGGTGATTCCCAATGCGTCGGGCTCGATGACTCTCTTCTGTGACAACACTGGAGCTATTGCCCTTGCCAAGGAGCCCAGGTTTCACAGGAAGACCAGGCATATCAAGCGTCGCTTCAACTCCATTCGTGAAAGTGTTCAGAATGGAGACATAGATATTTGTAAAGTACATACGGACCTGAATGTAGCAGATCCGTTGACTAAACCTCTCCCTAGAGCAAAACATGATCAACACCAGAACTCTATGGGTGTTCGATTCATCACAATGTAACTAGATTATTGACTCTAGTGCAAGTGGGAGACTGTTGGAAATATGCCCTAGAGGCAATAATAAAATGGTTATTATTATATTTCCTTGTTCATGATAATTGTCTATTATTCATGCTATAATTGTGTTATCCGGAAATCGTAATACATGTGTGAATACATAGACCACAACATGTCCCTAGTAAACCTCTAGTTGACTAGCTCGTTGATCAACAGATAGTCATGGTTTCCTGACTATGGACATTGGATGTCATTGATAACGGGATCACATCATTAGGAGAATGATGTGATGGACAAGACCCAATCCTAAGCATAGCACAAAGATCGTGTAGTTTGTTTGCTAGAGCTTTTCCAATTGTCAAGTATCATTTCCTTAGACCATGAGATTGTGCAACTCCCGGATACCGTAGGAGTGCTTTGGGTGTGCCAAACGTCACAACGTAACTGGGTGGCTATAAACGTGCACTACGGGTATCTCTGAAAGTGTATGTTGGGTTGGCACGAATCGAGACTGGGATTTGTCACTCCGTTTGACGGAGAGGTATCTCTGGGCCCACTCGGTAATGCATCATCATAATGAGCTCAATGTGACCAAGTGTTTGGTCACGGGATCATGCATTACGGTACGAGTAAAGTGACTTGCCGGTAACGAGATTGAACAAGGTATTGGGATACCGATGATCGAATCTCGGGCAAGTAACGTACCGATTGACAAAGGGAATTGTATACGGGATTGATTGAATCCTCGACATCGTGGTTCATCCGATGAGATCATCGTGGAACATGTGGGAGCCAACATGGGTATCCATATCCCGCTGTTGGTTATTGACTGGAGAGTCGTCTCGGTCATGTCTGCATGTCTCCCGAACCCGTAGGGTCTACACACTTAAGGTTCGGTGACGCTAGGGTTGTAGAGATATTAGTATGCGGAAACCCGAAAGTTGTTCGGAGTCCTGGATGAGATCCCGGACGTCACGAGGAGTTCCGGAATGGTCCTGAGGTGAAGAATTATATATAGGAAGTCCAGTTTCGGCCACCGGGAAAGTTTCGGGGGTTATCGGTATTGTACCGGGACCACCGGAAGGGTCCCGGGGGTCCACCGGGTGGGGCCACCTATCCCGGAGGGCCCCATGGGCTGAAGTGGGAAGGGAACCAGCCCCTGGTGGGCTGGTGCGCCCCCCCATGGGCCTCCCCTGCGCCTAGGGTTGGAAACCCTGGGGGTGGGGGGCGCCCCACCTGACTTGGGGGCCAAGTCCCCCCTTGGCCGCCCCCCCCTCAGATGGGATCTCCAGGGGGCTGGCGCCCCCCCCCCCAGGACCCCTATATATAGTGGGGGAGGGAGGGCAGCAGTACCCTAGCCCCTGGCGCCTCCCTCTCCCTCCCGTGACACCTCTCCCTCCCGCTTCCGCTTGGCGAAGCCCTGCCGGGATCCCCGCTACTTCCACCACCACGCCGTCGTGCTGCTGGATGTCCATCAACCTCTCCTTCCCCCTTGCTGGATCAAGAAGGAGGAGACGTCGCTGCTCCGTACGTGTGTTGAACGCGGAGGTGCCGTCCGTTCGGCGCTCGGTCATCGGTGATTTGGATCACGACGAGTACGACTCCATCAACCCCGTTCACTTGAACGCTTCCGCTCGCGATCTACAAGGGTATGTAGATGCACTCATCTCTCTCGTTGCTAGATGACTCCATAGATTGATCTTGGTGATGCGTAGAAAATTTTAAATTTCTGCTACGATCCCCAACAACTAATTGGTGTAGGTGTCGCAGAAACTGGTTTCTGTGATGATCTACTTTCCAATAAGGGAGCAGGTACAGTTACCTCATCAAGTTCTACTTTCCTCCCACTCACTTCTTTCGAGAGAAACTCCTTCTCTAGAAAGGATCCATTCTTAGCAACGAATGTCTTGCCTTCGGATCTGTGATAGAAGGTGTACCCAACAGTCTCCTTTGGGTATCCTATGAATACACATTTCTCCGATTTAGGTTCGAGCTTATCAGGTTGAAGTTTCTTCACATAAGCATCGCAACCCCAAACTTTAAGAAACGACAACTTTGGTTTCTTGCCAATCCATAGTTCATAAGGCGACGTCTCAACGGATTTTGATGGTGCCCTATTTAGAGTGAATGCAGCCGTCTCTAAAGCATAACTCCAAAACGATAGCGGTAAATCAGTAAGAGACATCATAGATCGCACCATATCTAGTAAAGTACGATTACGACGTTCGGACACACCATTACGCCGTGGTGTTCCGGGTGGCGTGAGTTGCGAAACTATTCCGCATTGTTTCAAATGTAGGCCAAACTCGTAACTCAAATATTCTCCTCCACGATCTGATCGTAGAAACTTTATTTTCTTGTTACGATGATTTTCAACTTCGCTCTGAAATTCTTTGAACTTTTCAAATGTTTCAGACTTATGTTTCATTAAGTAGATATACCCATATCTGCTCAAATCATCTGTGAAGGTGAGAAAATAACGATATCCGCCACGAGCCTCAATATTCATTGGACCACATACATCTGTATGTATGATTTCCAACAAATTTGTTGCTCTCTCCATAGTACCGGAGAACGGTGTTTTAGTCATCTTGCCCATGAGACACGGTTCGCAAGTACCAAGTGATTCATAATCAAGTGATTCCAAAAGTCCATCATTATGGAGTTTCTTCATGCGCTTTACATCGATATGACCTAAACGGCAGTGCCACAAATTAGTTTTAGATCCATCATTATTTAGGTCTAAAACTAATCCCGAAGGTAGATGTAGAGGTAGCATGCCGACCGCGATCACATCGACTTTGGAACCATTTCCCACGTGCATCGTCACCTCGTCCTTAGCCAATCTTCGCTTAATCCGTAGCCCCTGTTTCGAGTTGCAAATATTAGCAACAGAACCAGTATCAAATACCCAGGTGCTACTGCGAGCATTAGTAAGGTACACATCAATAACATGTATATCACATATACCTTTGTTAACCTTGCCATCCTTCTTATCCGCCAAATACTTGGGGCAGTTCCGCTTCCAGTGACCAGTCTGCTTGCAGTAGAAGCACTCAGTCTCAGGCTTAGGTCTAGACTTGGGTTTCTTCTCCTGAACAGCAACTTGCTTGCTGTTCTTCTTGAAGTTCCCCTTCTTCTTCCCTTTGCCCTTTTTCTTGAAACTAGTGTTCTTATTGACCATCAACACTTGATGCTCCTTTTTGATTTCTACCTCCGCTGCCTTTAGCATTGCGAAAAGCTCGGGAATTGTCTTATTCATCCCTTGCATGTTATAGTTCATCATGAAGCTCTTGTAGCTTGGTGGCAGTGATTGAAGAATTCTGTCAATGACGCTATCATCCGGAAGATTAACTCCCAGTTGAATCAAGTGATTATTATACCCAGACATTTTGAGTATATGCTCACTGACAGAACTATTCTCTTCCATCTTGCAGCTGTAGAACTTATTGGAGACTTCATATCTCTCAATCCGGGCATTTGCTTGAAATATTAACTTCAACTCCTGGAACATCTCATATGCTCCATGACGTTCAAAACGTCGTTGAAGACCCGGTTCTAAGCCGTAAAGCATGGCACACTGAACTATCGAGTAGTCATCAGCTTTGCTCTGCCAGACGTTCATAACTTCTGGTGTTGCTCTTGCAGCAGGCCTGGTACCCAGCGGTGCTTCCAGGACGTAATTCTTCTGTGCAGCAATGAGGATAATCCTCAAGTTACGGACCCAGTCCGTGTAATTGCTACCATCATCTTTCAACTTTGCTTTCTCAAGGAACGCATTAAAATTCAATGGAACAACAGCACGGGCCATCTATCTACAATTAACATAGACAAGCAAGATACTATCAGGTACTAAGTTCATGATAAATTCAAGTTCAATTAATCATATTACTTAAGAACTCCCACTTAGATAGACATCCCTCTAATCCTCTAAGTGATCACGTGATCCATATCAACTAAACCATGTCCGATCATCACGTGAGATGGAGTAGTTTCAATGGTGAACATCACTATGTTGATCATATCTACTATATGATTCACGCTCGACCTTTCGGTCTCCGTGTTCCGAGGCCATATCTGCATATGCTAGGCTCGTCAAGTTTAACCTGAGTATTCCGCGTGTGCAACTGTTTTGCACCCGTTGTATTTGAACGTAGAGCCTATCACACCCGATCATCACGTGGTGTCTCAGCACGAAGAACTTTCGCAACGGTGCATACTCAGGGAGAACACTTTTATCTTGAAATTTTAGTGAGAGATCATCTTATAATGCTACCGTCAATCAAAGCAAGATAAGATGCATAAAAGATAAACATCACATGCAATCAATATAAGTGATATGATATGGCCATCATCATCTTGTGCTTGTGATCTCCATCTCCGAAGCACCGTCATGATCACCATCGTCACCGGCGCGACACCTTGATCTCCATCGTAGCATCGTTGTCGTCTCGCCAACTTATTGCTTTTACGACTATCGCTACCGCTTAGTGATAAAGTAAAACTATTACATGGCGATTGCATCTCATACAATAAAGCAACAACCATATGGCTCCTGCCAGTTGTCGATAACTCGGTTACAAAACATGATCATCTCATACAACACATTATATCACATCATGTCTTGACCATATCACATCACAACATGCCCTGCAAAAACAAGTTAGACGTCCTCTACTTTGTTGTTGCAAGTTTTACGTGGCTGCTACGGGCTTAGCAAGAACCGTTCTTACCTACGCATCAAAACCACAACGATAGTTTGTCAAGTTGGTGCTGTTTTAACCTTCTCAAGGACCGGGCGTAGCCACACTCGGTTCAACTAAAGTGAGAGAGACAGACACCCGCCAGTCACCTTTAAGCATCGAGTGCTCGCAATGGTGAAACCAGTCTCGCGTAAGCGTACGCGTAATGTCGGTCCGGGCCGCTTCATCTCACAATACCGCCGAACCAAAGTATGACATGCTGGTAAGCAGTATGACTTATATCACCCACAACTCACTTGTGTTCTACTCGTGCATATAACATCAACGCATAAAACCAGGCTCGGATGCCACTGTTGGGGAACGTAGTAATTTCAAAAAAATTCCTACGCACACGCAAGATCATGGTGATGCATAGCAACGAGAGGGGAGAGTGTTGTCCACGTACCCTCGTAGACCGAAAGCGGAAGCGTAAACACAACGCGGTTGATGTAGTCGTACGTCTTCACGATCCGACCAATCAAGTACCGAACGTATGGCACCTCCGAGTTCAGCAAACGTTCAGCTCGATGACGTCCCTCGAACTCCGATCCAGCCGAGTGTTGAGGGAGAGTTTCGTCAGCACGACGGCGTGGTGACAATGATGATGTTCTACCGACGCAGGGCTTCGCCTAAGCACCGCTACGATATTATCGAGGTGTAATATGGTGGAGGGGGCACCGCACACGGCTAAAAGATCGTTGATCAATTGTGTGTCTAGAGGTGCCCCCCTGCCCCCGTATATAAAGGAGCAAGGGGGGGTTCGGCCGGCCAAGGGGAGAGGCGCGCCAGGAGGAGTCCTACTCCTACCGGGAGTAGGACTCCCCCCCCTTTTCCATGTTGGACTAGGAGAGAGAGGGGGAAGAGGTGGAGGGGAGGAAGGAAAGGTGGGGCGCCACCCCCCTCTCCTTGTCCTATTCGGACTGGGGGGAAGGGGCGCGCGGCCCTGTCCTGTCCTCCTCTCCTCTCTTCCACCTAGGCCCACTAAGGCCCATTAAGTTACCGGGGGGTTCCGGTAACCTCCCGGTACTCCGGAAAAATTCCGATTTCACCCGGAACACTTCCGATGTCCAAACATAGGCTTCCAATATATCAATCTTTATGTCTCGACCATTTCGAGACTCCTCGTTATGTCCGTGATCACATCCGGGACTCCGAACAACCTTTGGTACATCAAAACATATAAACTCATAATATAACTGTCATCGTAACGTTAAGCGTGCGGACCCTACGGGTTCGAGAACTATGTAGACATGACCGAGACACCTCTCCGGTCAATAACCAATAGCGGAACCTGGATGCTCATATTGGTTCCCAAATATTCTATGAAGATCTTTATCAGTCAGACCGCATAACAACATATGTTGTTCCCTTTGTCATCGGTATGTTACTTGCCCGAGATTCGATCGTCGGTATCTCGATACCTAGTTCAATCTCGTTACCGGCAAGTCTCTTTACTCGTTCCGTAATACATCATCCCGCAACTAACTCATTAGTCACAATGCTTGCAAGGCTTATAGTGATGTGTATTACTGAGTGGGCCCAGAGATACCTCTCCGACAATCGAAGTGACAAATCCTAATCTCGAAATACGCCAACCCAACAAGTACCTTTGGAGACACCTGTAGAGCACCTTTATAATCACCCAGTTACGTTGTGACGTTTGGTAGCACACAAAGTGTTCCTCCGGTAAACGGGAGTTGCATAATCTCATAGTCATAGGAACATGTATAAGTCATGAAGAAAGCAATAGCAACATACTAAACGATCGAGTGCTAAGCTAACGGAATGGGTCAAGTCAATCACATCATTCTCCTAATGATGTGATCCCGTTAATCAAATGACAACTCATGTCTATGGCTAGGAAACATAACCATCTTTGATCAACGAGCTAGTCAAGTAGAGGCATACTAGTGACACTCTGTTTGTCTATGTATTCACACATGTATTATGTTTCCGGTTAATACAATTCTAGCATGAATAATAAACATTTATCATGATATAAGAAAATAAATAATAACTTTATTATTGCCTCTAGGGCATATTTCCTTCACCATGGACCCTAGCGGTAGCAAAAAGGTCAGGTCTCGAAAAAAATTCAAACTAGGGTCAGATCTCGAATATGTTTCAGAAAAGGGTCAAAACACGAAATTTTGCCAGACGCAGGCAGGGAGGGGCCGGGGCGGTGATCGAGGTACACTATGCGGCGGCGGCTGCACATTGGGACTGGCGATCAGGAGGGTGCGGTGGCTTGTGTTGATGGGGACGACAGAACTAGAGTGGAGGCCAGCTCCGGACGCGGCGGATGGCGGGGTTCGTCGGTCGGCGGGGTGCTCGACGCTGGTGCTGCTGGCGACGAACACAACACAGAGCAGAGGAACTCATGTACCAGCAGCACAGTCCCGCCACCAGCTTCTCTCTTTCCATGTCGCGGACAGCCGCAGACTTGCTAATTTTTTTTAAATAATACATTTTTTTATTAATTTTCATAAATATTACGCTGGGTAATTTTTTTTCAAAAATAATACACCGTCGGCCCGCTGCAGGCCGACTGGGCCTAGTCGGCCCACAGCAGGCCGATTGGACTCCAGTCGGCCTACAGCTGGCCGATTGGCCCCTGTCGGCCCACTGTGGGCTGATTGGGTCTGTGGGCCGACTGGAGCTAATTGGCTCGCTGTGGGCTAATTGTTTTTGCAAAAAAAGTAGGCATAAAAAATATATGTTTAAAAAATGTTAATTATGTAATTAAAAATGTTAAACGTGTATAAAAAAATGTTCCTGATGTATACAAAAAATGTACAATATATATACAAAAAAGTTGACTAAAAATATGTTTTAAAAAGTGTTAATCATGTATTTAAAAATTGTTAAATGTGTGTATAAAAAATGTTCCTTATCTATACAAAAAATATAGAATGTGTATGAAAAAAAAGTTGACACCAAAAAAATATGTTTGAAAAAAATGTTAATCATGTATTTGAAAAAATGTTCCTTATCTATACAAAAAATATAGAATGTGTATGAAAAAAAGTTGACACCAAAAAATATGTTTGAAAAAAATGTTAATCATGTATTTGAAAAAATGTTCCTTATCTATACAAAAAATATAGACTGTGTATGAAAAAAAGTTGACACCAAAAAATATGTTTGAAAAAAATGTTAATCATGTATTTGAAAAAATGTTCAACGAGTACACAAAAATGTTTCATGTATTGGAATGAAAGGTTAAATGTGTATAAAAAAATGTTCCAGCTCCGGATCCGATATGGGAGCATCACGGACCTAAGTATGATTGGTTGCTCTTTTTGTATGGAACTGGAACATTTTTTTCAAACATATTTTTTTGGTGTCAACTTTTTTTCATACACATTCTATATTTTTTGAATAGATAAGAAACATTTTTTATACACACATTTAACAATTTTTAAATACATGCTTAACACTTTTTAAAACATATTTTTTATGTCAACTATTTTGCATATATATTGTACATTTTTTGTATATATCAGGAACATTTTTTTATACACGTTTAACTTTTTTAATTGCATGATTAACATTTTTTAAACATATATTTTTTATGCCTACTTTTTTGCAAAAACTATTAGCCCACAGCAAGCCAATTAGCTTCAATCGGCCCACAGTGGGCCGACAGGACGCAATCAGCCCACAGTGGGCCGACAGGGGCCAGTCGGCCAGCTGTAGGCCGACTGGAATCCAATCGGCCTGCTGTGGGCCGACTAGGCCCAGTCGGCCTGCAGCGGGCCGACGGTGTATTATTTTTGAAATTTTTTTATCCAGCATAATATTTATGAAAATTAATAAAAAAATATATTATTTAAAAAAAATAGCCGCAGACTTTGCGGTTGGGCACGTAATGAGGACTGGAGGAGCACACGCACGCTACGGTCGTTTAGGACCCCGCACCGGCACGTTGCCAGGACACTTGCGGAGCTGGCCGGCAAAGGCGCAGTACTGTGCGAGCACAGCCGCGCGGCCCTTCTCGATGGCGGTGGAGCCGGCGTCGGCGAAGGCGTACATGATGGCCATCTGAATCTGGTAGTGGTATGTGATCCTGTTGAGGATGAACAGGGGATGTACTGACGCCTGAGAAGACATCGACGGCCAGCGTTGTATACGGATTTAACTCCATGCAATCAAGTTGAATCGTTGAATCGGTGACGAAGAGTTTGCTTGGTAGCTGCTTGTGGATTCTCCCGATCAGAGAGAATAGGCTGGTAGTACGAGTTACTCTGTATTTTCATTGGACGCAGCATACACGGGATGTTGCGACGCCCGCCGGACAATGCGGCGTGTCCGCTTGAACCCGTTTGTGATGATGCAGTCAGCCCAGTGGCAGCTTTGCGGGTTTTTGTTTGACGGCGGAGCGGCGGGATGACCCGTCCATCTTGCAACCTGACGCAAGGGCGGCGGGATTGTATTGGGTCTTCCCTGACGAAGACAATCTTCATGGTACCTGATGAAGACTGCAGCAATAGCTGCATGAGCGTGACCCACAAAAAAAATGTAGATGTACATTTTTTTTGCAGGAAGAAAAAATGTAGATGTACATGTACGCACAAGACGCTCTTGCTCTTAATGAAAAAGCTAACTACACACATGAGTCTTTGTTTTGCCACAAAGATAATCCTATTTCGGGTACAATGACCAACCAAGATCATCTAAAAAATAGACTTTGTGTTAGAAAATTAAATAAACTCACAATGACAAAATAAATTTTCAATGTCTCTAAGAAAAAATGAATTTTAGGTAACCTAAAATAATTATTGGCCTCCTTAGATTTCCTCAATTTAAAATTGTACCAGCATAATAAGGTTTGAAAATGCAAAACTTTTGTTGGAAATGTCATCAATGAGATTTTGTATAGTAAAAAACTCTCTTATTTTGTGCACAGAGACTACAACTAACATGCTAAAAGTTCGACACTAGCAGTAGATACTCTATAGCTATAAATCTATGTATGAAATAATGCATGTCTTAGTAAGTATTTTTGGCACTATTAAAGTTGAATTGTAAATTAAGCCTTCACTACTTATGCTATTAGTGCTTCACCATATTGAAATGATGGGCATGTATCGGTGGAGTGTCTTAAACAATTATTATTATGTCAAGGATTTTATTTCTCCCGCTGCAACGCACGGGCATGTTGCAGTACAGCTCAAGGCAGATCGTAGATTACGTGGCTAAGCAGCCCACCTGTTTTTTGTAATTGTTTGTTGTGTTATTTAAATTAAATTGGTTTATGTATTCTGCTGGAGCAGTCACATGTCATACTAATTTCAGAAGAACAATTTCTAATTTAATGGTTAATGTATTGTTGGTCTAAAATGAAAATCCCAAACAAAAACAGAGTCACAATTTGTATTTATGCGACGAATAATGAAAGTTTCAAATGCTAAATTTAAACTAAGATTTTTGGAATAAACTGTTGTCTCTAAAGCTTGTCTCGTGTAAGCCATCAACTAAATGTATTATATTAGCATGAATAATTGTTAAGTGCAAACAGTGGTCAGTTTTATTTGATTTTAAATAAATAAGGTGGGCTATACATTATATGATCTCAGTAGCTTGATTTGAACCCGTTGCAACGCACGGGCTTTGGGGTCCGCACGTCCTTGTGAAAGTTTTCGTTTGTCCGTCGTTATAGGATTTTCGTACGTAGTAAAAGAACAGTTCAACCTTTTTTCTCTCGGTCTCGCATACCCGATTGGGCCTCTGGCCGTCCATCAGCAGCCTGCGTTGTGGCCCAACAACGAATCAGGCAAAAAAATAGCTGCTGCTGTCAGGTATTGAACTCACCGCCTACCATCGGTCTTCCTTAGGTAGATCCAACTGATCTAAGTCATGCCTGCGTAAAGAGAACAAGTTTTATATGTACTGTATATAGTACCACCTCGCCTCTTTGCGTATAATTTCACCAATTTATATATGAGTACAAGTTGAAATCAATAAACTTCTTGAGAGTAATAAGGAGAGGGAATTATGCGATTAAATTGGCTGAAGCACAATTAGAACAGAATTAATTGAGAGAGTCCAATAATTAATGTGTGTGTGAGAGAGAGGGGATTCAAGAGACATGGTTTGAAGGATTCGAACCAGCATTGTGTGATTTTTCACTCGATGTTACTTGATTTTCTCATATCATACCTACTCTGCTGTCCGACTCTATCATTGTTGGATGTTAAGGAGGCCGTGGTGCACGATACCTGTTTCAAATACAGCCGGGGCTTCGCCCAATAAAGGTCAGAATCATGGATGGCGACGCACAACTTATCCAATACCAGGAACCCCATCTCGCTCGTTCTGTCAATAGCATACCTAGCGTCGAGATCACATTTGCACTCGCAAAGTTTTCGGGTCTTTCCCGTTGCAACGCACGGGCATTTGTGCTAGTCCACTACATAAATGAGAAATTAAGCTATGAGCTACATAAATTCAGAAAACATGCAACTCTGCAACACAGGCGACCCCCTCTTCCTACTACGCCGGCGACCACCTCTTCCAACTACGCCGGCGACCACCTCTCCTACTACACTGGCGACCTCCTCTCCTAGTACATCAGCGACCTCCTCTCCTACTACACCTTACCACCCCCTACCACAGCCCAGGAGCACCACCACCACCGCTGGGGAGCGCAACGACAAACCAACAATGCAACACGATCGCCACCACAACGGGCACCACCACCAACCCCCTACCACCGCCGGGGAGCGCAACGACAAACCAACAATGCAACACAATCGCCACCACGACGGGCACCACCACCAACCCCCTACCACCGCAGGGGAGAACCAACCACGACACCCAATCGATGTCGCCCTACAGAAATGGGGAGAGGAGGATCGAGCGGGGAAAGGATATGTGGATGCGTACCTGCCTGAGTTGATGTTGGCCACCACAGATCCAGTCGTCGCCACCGCGGCTGGTCTGCCGCCGTCGCCCGCCCAGCCTCACGAGTCTCCGCCCGCTGTTGGATCTAGCCCCCCCTCTTTGCTTTGAAACAACGGACCAGTTGCAAACCCCGTTTCCGAAACAAAACGCTCAGGTACTCGGTTGCAGAAAACGTGTGCATGGAGCGGGTTGCTCTCGTCCGTCATATCAACAGACAATCCGATGGACACAGAGCCGACGGACGCTCACGCAGGATCGATCGGCTGAAGGGGAGCTTTTCCATTGAGCTAATGATATTATTCAATATGCCAATTTACTGACGTACATGCTGGTGATCTTCTTTAGGGTGTGTTTGGTTGCAGTCACAGGCCGGAATGTCACGGGTCAGACCCATTACCAGGCCTCATTCCAGCATTTGGTAGAGCAACCGGAACAGAACCCACTCGTCCCCAATCAACGAATATTCGGAACGAGTCCTCTCCACTCCCGCAACTATACCTGGCCATACCTCGGGCCGGGCCTAGCCAAGCCCGACGCAAAAAACCCAGGCCCGGGCCGGGCTGTCGGGCCTAGTTTTTACGCCCAAGCCCGGCCCAAACACATAAAAGCCTGCCGGGCCCCTTTAGGAAATCGCAAAAACGACGGGCCCAGGCCCGGCCCGGCCTTCGGGCTCAAAATCTAGGCCCGGGCCTGGCCCAGGAGCAGCATCGGGCCCGGCGGGGTCGGGCTTTTTCGGACCGGGCTGCCCATGGCCAGGACTACCCGCAACCCTATCGCTGCTCCTCTCCCGGTGCGCCGCTCGACCTCCTCCTTCCTCCCACTCAGGTGCGCCGCCGGCCCTCTTCCCCCCTCCCTCTCTGCTGCGCTGCCGGCCCTCTCCCTAGCTTCAGCTCGTGCGCGCTGCGGGTCCTCTCCCTCGCTCCATCTCCCTCGCCCCATCTCCTGCACAGCTGTCCCTCTCCCTCGCTCCACATCTTGCGCCGCCGGACCTCTTCCTCGATCCATCTCCTGCGCCGCCGGTTGCTGCCTCTCCTGCGCTGCCGGCGTGTCGGACGTTCAAAAATCTCGTCCCCCCTTTGGGTTAGCGTAGACAGGCAAGGGGGCGGCATTACCACCGGTGGAGATTGCACCCTAGGACCGACCCCAGGCTTTATGGACTAGCCAAGAACCCTAAACAAAAAAAATCCCCATCTTCTTCCCCTCTAAATCTCCCAATCCCCTGCTCCTTCGAGAAAATCTGCCCGAGATTCCGCACGAGCACCGCCGGTTCCCTCTAGGAAGGGGAGGGATCCGACCCATCTCCGCGGCGGCGGCGAATCGTGGAAGATGAATCCCCTGACGCAGGTGAAGCGGACGCAGGTGATAAACCAGAAGGAGGCGGCGCTGGGCCTCAGCGAGGACGCATCCTGGCACGCCAAGTTCAGGGGCTCCGCCTACGTCTTCGTCGGCGGCGTCCCCTTCGACCTCACCGAGGGCGACCTCCTCGCCGTCTTCGCGCAGTGAGTATTAGACCGCACCCCCCGACCTAGCTTTTCCGCCCGTTTCCCCCTCCCGACGGATTTGGCAGGGAAGTATTTTGACCGGTTTCCGATCTCTTCTCTCAGGTACGGCGAGGTGGTCGACGTGAACCTCGTGCGCGACAAGGCCACCGGCAAGTCCAAGGGCTTCGCATTCGTCGCCTATGAGGACCAGAGGAGCACGGTTCTTTCCGTCGGTGAGTCCCCTTTCCCCTTTCCTACTAGGTCGCTTCTGTGTGTGATTCCAATTGCTTTGCTGAAGTGATAACATTTTCGCTTCGTCTCGTGCGGTGTAGATAACTTGAATGGGGCTAAGGTTCTTGGGAGGATCATCAGGGTTGACCATGTGGAGAAGTACAAGAAGAAGGAGGAGGAGGACGAGGAGGAGCTGCAGAAGAAGAGGGAGGAGCGTGGCGTGTGCTATGCTTTCCAGAAAGGCGAGTGCAACCGCGGCGATGCGTGCAAATATTCCCATGATGAACAGGTATCTATCCTGCTTCTGCAGTTTACAAATTGTTACACACATCCCATTCACCATCATGCTCGTAGTGATTTGGACTAATGTTTTCTCACTATAGCATGAGCACGGAGGATATTGCCAAATCATTAGGTAGAAAAATAGCTTCTAGCCATTTTATTATTCGTTAGGAATGCAAACAAGCAATTAACTACCTGGCATGTAGCAATATTTCACTGCATTGGTCCAGGTCATTTTTGATTATTCGTTAGGAATGCCTACAAACAATTCACAACCTGCCTCATAGTAATTTGCACGAGTGAAGTTTTTTCACTACAGAATGAGGAAAGGATAACCAGATCAATTATTAGGTAGAAAATTAGTTCCTGGCATTTCACTCCAACTAGTAAGCGTGCACGTGCAACGCACGTCTCTACCTATAGAACACATATTTCTCAAAAAAAAAAACCTATAGAACACATGAGTGTTTCTTTTGAATTTGTATTCTATTTTTATTTTGAAAATAAAAAATATGTAGTCCTTGATGATTCCTTCTTTGGTAAGGATAAGGACAAAAAAATCTCAATCAATTAACATTAGCGAAACATAATACACAAAACCACTTTCCAATAATCCTTGATAGAAATCGAATATAATGCTAAGATCAAACTATTAGCACACTTGTGCAAAGATTGAATTTATACATGGACATAAAACTTTACATGTTGTAGATACCGTCTAAGACATCTTATGGCAGTCAATAAGCAGCTCGGTTTGTTGTGATATTTAGGGATGTCATGTGAAGTTTGAGCAGACAAATAACAAGTCACAATCGTACAACTTATGTCACAAATCAAGGACGGTTCTATTTAATCTAGTGTATAACAAAAATGGAATCAAATAAATCATGAGTATTTCAAAATGTCTTTGTGAACTTTATAGGACTTATGATAACATAAGCATTGTCCATGTGAACATGGCAGAGATACAAACTTGGAATGAAGAGAGAGAGAGAATAATATTTCAAAATGTCTTTATGAACTTGATAGGACTTATATACACATAAGCATTGTCCATGTGAACATGGCAGAGATAAACTTGGAACGAAGAGAGAGAGAGAATAGCGGTCTTTGGAAGAACTGAATTGGTCCACTCTTGGGTTTGGGATGCTCGTTATCTTCAGAAGTTTAGGTGTCCATGGAAGTCTCAGCGGGCACTGCTAGCGAGGGACAATTTTGCCCTGTTCTTAGTTTCTCACAGCTTCTTTTGGAGTTTAACGACGGTTCAGACGTACACTATATGTTACTCCCTCCGTTCTCTAATATAAGATGTTTTGGATATTTCAATATGGACTACATACGGATTGAAATGAGTGAACAAACATACTAAAACGCGTCTATATACATCCGATTCAGAAAAAAAGTTAGAACATCTTATAATAGTGATCGGAGGGAGTACTATATAGTTGCATATCGTCTTTAGCCCAAAAAAACAAGTCAAAGCATTACATTTGATAATGAAATGAAGAGGGGGAATTTAACACTGAAGATGTTTTGAACTATTTTCATGATGCAAAAAAAAAACATGGTTCGAATCACATAGCTGTCATGAGCAGCGTACTCCTAACTTCCTAAGGCAAAAATAATTCAACATGCAACAGTTATCAAGGACATGCAGGAACAAATGTAACAGTCATCAGTAACCTTCTTAAATTCTTCCACTGAACCGTCATGATTGCCAACTAATTCTGGTGTTCATGGTTATATTTCAGAGAAATGCAAACACTGGTTGGGGTTCTAAGGAGGATGACCCAAAATGGGAGCATGACAGACACCGTGGTCCACAAAATAAGGGGGAATCCTGTGGTGTCTGCTATGCTTTCCAGAAAGGCGAATGCAGTCGGGGAGATACCTGCAGGTTTTCGCATGATGAGCAGGTAGCTGTCCAGGGACGTGGCGTCTGCTATGCTTTCCAGAAAGGTGAGTGCAGTCGTGGAGCTTCCTGCAAATTTTCACATGATGAGCAGGTAACTGTCCTGCTTGTGCATTTAGCCATTTACCAAGTACACAAGCAACAAACGACATAGCTTGTGTTAATTTCCATGAGAAGTTTTTTCGCGTATGAACAAGTTATATTGCCAGTTTATAGTTATTAATAGAAAATGAGTTACTTATCATTTTGCCATGACGTTCCTTTAGAGTATTTCTACTGATATTTTCTCGAGGTGATATGCTGAAAACTTGTGCTTATCACAGTAAGGCCTTTACTGTCATGTTTTTACATGTACTTCACTTGGACGAGCCATTATCTGCAAAATATATTTCATGAACTCCGTAGCAGATATGTTGTTTTGGAGTAACATTCCCACATTGCCAGAGGTTTTAACATTTGTTGTTGGAAACACAAGCACCATTTTATTGCATTGCGCTAGATATGGCTGTATGCTAGAGATTGTTGTTTTGGACAGGATTTATGATATTTATACAGCATGTTGGATGCTTCTCTGAATGTAATAATAACTTACCAATTTATGGTTATCAGTGCGCATTTTCTATTGTTGCCAGGCTGGAAATATGTGTCCTGTATACTTGTTAGAGTATGTAATGGGCCTAATGGCCTGGGCTGACGGTATAGCCCGTTAGTCTTAGGGTTAATTAGAGATAAGGGTCGCTTGCTTAGGGGTCAAGTAAGCCTTGCTTGGGAGTCAAGTAAACCTCTCTATATAAAGAGAGGAGATGTATCAATCTAATCAAGCAAGAATTAAGAAGGAAATCCCTTCCCTCTTGCCCGGCCGTGGGCAAAAGGCCTCCGGCCGGCCCTCTCGCGCCCTCCTTCTAGCAGCGCCATAACAATTTGGTATCAGCTAGCTTCGGTTCGATCATGTCTTCACCGCCGTCCAACCCGTCTCTTCCGTTGCCGGGATCCTCCGTCGCGCCCATCCCCGCCGTCCTCACCCCGGAGGAGGTGTCCAAGGTGCTGCGGGACCTAACCCAGGCGGTCCAGGAGATCCACCTGTTCTTGGCCGGGTCCTATGGACCGCACCCGGCTGCGCCGCCCATCGCCGCCACCGCACCGCCGTGGCAGCCGCTGCACCAAGCGGCCTCCGCCGCGCTCGCCGGACGGCTGCAGCAGCCGCTGCAGCTGCCATCCACCGCCCCGCCCTGGCTGCAGTGGCAGCCACCGCTCCTGGCGGCCTCCGCCGCGCCCGGCGCTCCGCCATAGCAGCCGCTGCCGCTGCCCCAGGGCGTCCCCGCCGCGCTCGCCGGGCCGCTGCAGCTGCCATGCACTGCCGCCACCGCCCCGCCCTGGCTACAGTGGCAGCCGCCGCTCCTGGCGACCTCTGCCGCGCCAGGCGCTCCGCTGCAGCAGCCACCGCCGGTCAGCTCCGGCCCCGCATCGACCGCGCCGGCGGGAGTCCCGATCCACCAGATCAAGTTCCCGCCGTCGCCATTACCGCTTCCCCAGGGTGTCCCCATCCAGCAGATCAAGTTCCCGCCGTCGCCGTTGCCGTCACCGCTTCCGGCTTGGATCACTACCCGCCACGTGTCGGCGGCGGTGAGGCTGCAGGCTGCTGCGCGCGGCCTCCTAGCGCGTCGGCGTGTGCGGGAGATGCGTGGTCTGTAGCTGCCGCTCCTCCCAGCTGCGTTTCGCTGCGCAAAGGACCTCGATCTTGTCTGTTGCATCAGGGATCTTGGGCATGCTGTTTTCCCTGCGGGCAGCGACCTCAAAGTCTGCGACATCGACGGTTGGGGGGGCGCACCCCTCGTCATTCTCCATCGCAAGCCGTCCACTCTTTCCTGTGCGGTGCAGACCAACAGCCATACACATGCACTCCTTTTGTCCAGGTGGTGTCCATGGGATCCAGGTGGCTGTACACGTGCACGTCCGACATGCGGATGGTGTCCATTTTTTGTCAAGGGGTCCAAAATAAATCGTCCTAGTCCATTTCAGGTTGAGAGTAATAAAACAAGCCGAGATGTAAAAGGCTTGTTTTTAGGTGTTAGGTTTGTGTTGCGTCGAGTCATGGTTATAAGTTGGTTAGGCTGCAGCTCGAGGACAAGCTGCATGTCCAGGTGGGGTGTAGTGTTAGAGTATGTAATGGGTCTAATGGCCTGGGCTGGCGGTATAGCCCGTTAGTCTTAGGGTTAATTAGAGATAAGGGTCGCTTGCTTAGGGGTCAAGTAAGCCTTGCTTGGGAGTCAAGTAAACCTCTCTATATAAAGAGATTAGATGTATCAATCTAATCAAGCAAGAATTAAGAAGGAAATTCCTTCCCTCTTGCCCGGCCGTGGGCAAAAGGCCTCCGGCCGGCCCTCTCGTGCCCTCCTTCTAGCAGCGCCATAACAATACTAATACTTGTCATATAGTTCATCAGCAATGTTGTTCAGTCGTTCCAGTAAAAAGCCATTGCTTGGCAACTAATTCTGATCGTGAAATATATTTTCAGAGAAATGCAAACACTGATCGAGGTTCTAGGGAGGACAGCAATGCAAGGCGGCAGCATGACCATGATCCACCAAAGAGCCACAAAATTTTCCCTGACAGGACTAAAGAAGAGGCGAGATCAGGGGATAGGGATGGTCAATCCTCAAGATCAGAGTTGTACAGGGACCGAGATTCTAGGACAAGATATGGCGATAGAGACACAAAAGATAGGGACAGGAACATGCACGAGAAATCCCCTGAGAGATCCAGAGGCGACAGGCAGAGAGGCGATGACAGGGGAAGAGAAGATAGATCAGACACAAAAGATAGGGACAGGAACGGGCACGAGAAATCCCCTGAGAGATCAAGAGGCGACAGGCAGAGAGGTGATGACAGGGGAAGAGAAGATAGATCAGACATAAAAGATAGAGACAGGAACGGGTATGAGAAATCCCCCGAGAGACCAAGAGGCGATAGGCAGAGGGGCGATGACAGGCGAAGAGAAGATAGATCAGAGAGCAAGCGGTCTAGGCACGACAGAGATTCTGGTGTCCGTTACGAGAGAAGAGGCGACGAAGATGAAGAACGGTACAGGAAATTGCAGAGATAAAACTTTGGTTTTCAGCGCACGCGCTGCCGTTGCTATTCTAATCTGGTTGATGTTTGTACCTGTTCTTTGGTGTTCAGTCCTTTGGTGTTTGCTTGTTCTTTTCATTTACGAGGTTTCTGAACATACTAGCCAATGGATGATTTTGCAGGGTTTCAACTCAATCCATTGGTTTCCACAGCAGTGCTCATTATTGTTATAACACTTATCTGGTGAATCTTGTACGAAAATCCTCTTCTGAGCTCGAGCTCAGCTGATCCCAAAATCCAGACCGATGGTTCACATGTGGATGTGTGCGTCACAGTGTATTTCCATTCCGTATATGTCGTTTTTGCGACTGTTGTTGAGATGCATTCAATGCGACGACGCGTCTCGCTGCCGTTGAGGGACAGAAGGACTAGAGATGGCTCGGCAATAGTTCTGAGCCTTCATGAGCCGTGTGAAGCGTCTGTTCAGACAGTGGCCAGAGCACAGAGCACTGGCCATAAATGCCAACCCATACTCCCCATCTGTCCACCACGCCCATTCCCCATCCGAAATCAAAAAATCCCCTCTTCATATTGATCCATTCCCAACTCCATCTCTGGCAGCTGCGTTGTACTCCACGCGCTTGAATCCATGCCCGTGGATGACGATGTCTGCGAGGAGCAGATTCCATCAGCAAACAACACAGCGCTTCATCTCCTCTAGAGAATCACTATAGATGGATTGGTTAAGAAGGGGGGAATCCATGATCACCTGATCTTTCGAGACGCCAAAAGTGTCACGCCCACCGAACGTTTAGGTTGAGCCACTCGCCGCTGATTGAACAACGAGCGCCCCATCTGATGCAGCCGCTAGCTTTCAATTATGCTTGAACTATTGGCAATTGCTGAACTGAGGCAATCTCTGTTTTATACTGCATCCGAGGCTACCCCAGGACCCCGTGCGCATTTAATCTGCCCATTAGTTTTCTGAATTTTGAAGAAGAGAGTGCCCGCTCAAGACCTACTCCGCCGTGATCATGCATGGTGCCCATGTGTCAACCCAACACATCTTCAGTTCAGGAAGCAAATCACATACCATTTCAGACGAAAGACGAATAAAAAGCTAGACTGGGCATATGTCCCATTTTTCTTGCTGTTTGCTGAATTTTTTTCCTAGGGAGGAACACAATATGTCTGCAAGTAAATTAGTTCATCAGAATTCATACGAAAACCATACATGGTTCATCGCAGTTCAAACATACACACACAGAGTTCATGCTCTTAGATACAGCAGGACACACGACCATCTAGACTGAAGGAATACAGAGTGGAGCAATGCCCATTTGAAACACACTGGAAAATCCCCTGGTTAAGAACATTTAGGCCGAACTGAAATTTTTATAGCTCAGTTCCCAGCAAAACCAATTGGGCTTTTGCAGGTATTCCGCCGATGCCCTTCTATTCCGCAGTTCTTGCATTTCCCTGGCTTCCGTGGCTTCTTTGGTGCATCCCCTCTTTCCGGGCATGTGGTCCTTTTGTGACCTTCTCGTCGACAAATGCTGCAGAATCTGGTTCGTTTACTTAACCCTTCGTATGGGGCTCTCTCTCTGCTGTTTGTCGGCCTTCCAGCACCTCTACGCTTGTCCGGGGCTGCAAGACCATGCAATCCATTCACACTAGCAGAATGCTCAGCACCGTGCATTGTCCATCTCCTCCTTCCACATTTGCAATGTCCATGGTGCCATGTAGCCTTGCACCCGTTGTTTCAACCAACCGGTCCTCAAATGCCAAACCATCCCTTTTCTCCGCCAACGGGGCTCCACTCAGCAGCAGAGCGCCGAGACCTGCATTCACATGGTCATAACATGCAGCACTTGCATCCCCCATCCGCACGACTTCCATGGCCTTCAGGTACAGCGTTGCATGCCTACACGTGAACGATAGGTTTACTGAATTATCTCATTGGTACTGGACCAAGTGATCTGGCAGTATATCTCTTGCGTCTCTCGTCCACCGTTTCACGATATGGTGCTTAGGGATCTCTTCGAGGTGTAGAATCTCCATCAATTGTGTGATCATCAAGAGAAAAAAAGAGAGTTTTAGTCTTCAGTACCACAAATTTTCTCATTTTATTTTCTGATTTATCAGAGAAGACTTCTTACGATATAGGGCAGCTCACCCGCAGAACATGGTTGCATAGCATTCCAGTGTGTTAAACTAACCACACTCACATGTAAATATTGATTTGTCTTCGTTTATGCTCACCTCATACTCAACCCTGCTTCACTTCTCTCGTTTGGCTGCATTATTGTGGGTCGTTTTGCATTTCTTCATCTTCTCCAATCCAGTAACATTGTAGGCGGTCCCTTCGATTAGGACGCGACCAAATTCCTCAAACATATTCCTAGTGTAAATTTTGCTTGCGTGCCGCTCTATCGCAAGGTTGGTGCGCCTAACAGCACCGCCCTGCCAAGGTTTTTGTACAGATGAATCAGCATATGAGTTGCAGCTTTTTGGTCACTTTTAAGTGCAACATATATGTTCGAAAACACACGGCAAAGACATGGGCAACGAATATATCCGATAAAACAAACCAAGCCTGATTTTTGAAGGGGGAAAAATTACTTACAATCATGGTCCTCTTCTCCCCGTAACTTTCGTCCCGCTCGCGGTCAAACTGTAACCTCATGTTTTGCCTAATGAAAACATGCATTGGGCTTGCAGGGGGGCATATACGATTTCAACACGTGGTTTGAGCTCTCACTTCGCTGGGTGCTTGTCATTTTCGCGCAAAACACACCTCTGAAGTATGGTTTTGCCCATTTCCTCCTGGTTTCATATATTTTGGGTCATGTAGGTGTGAGACCCCAGATTGTATTTATCCAACAACAATCCCCAACCTACTTCAGACTCGTCCTCAGTTAACATATGTGGTTCACAACCTTGTGAAATTCAGCCTGAAAATCACTCTTCTTCGTGTACAGTGGACCCAATGTTTCTTTTGCTTTCTTCAGGACATGACACTTGCACCATCGGTGCATGGTGCCAGGGTAGGTCTTGCTGATCGCCACTTCCATAGCTCTGCATTGATATGCAAATGAAAGACAATTTTACTTTGTCAGATGTGATAGCTGCTCGATGAATAATCATACTTTTCCACAAGTACTGGTGCTCTACATAGTTAGATGTTCAACATAACTGAACTGGGTTTCTGAAAGCGAATCAGACTGAAATTCTTGTATCTGCCAACGCATTTCACCAGCTAAACAAAAAATCATCAACAACCCTTAATCTTAAAATGCAAGGTACGTGATACACACAAGAATTCACAACGGAATGCAGCTATAATTACCAAAAAACTGCATTTATTCCTCCTACCTTTTGGTCAACCCAGGGCCTCTGGATTTACTCTGTCAGTGGGCTAAGCTGACCTCGTCGGTGAAGCAGCATGTCACCGACGGGCGCCTTCTCGTGGTACAGCCGCCCCATCCTCGCCATCCTTTTGAGCCATGCCAGACCCACCATCAGAATCACCTGTTTCTGCATTCACTGCCCTGTTTCCTATCAGGTAATGCAGCGAAACCGGATCCGGCTGTTCAAGGCTGTCAGCGAATTCCTCTCTTGGGAACCTGAGAAAATCGGCAACCATGATAGATCGTTAGGGGGGGGACTTCTATCGGCTGATGGAGCTTATGGGCAAGAAATCCATAAAGCAATAAGGCATAGATCTGCTGGGGACTAACCTGTCAACCGCGTCAAGCAAAAACTCCATGCCCGCAGTGTCCATCCCACCAGTTGCCGGCGACGAAGCACGAGTGGAGCGGCGCAGCATGACTGGGCGGCGCCGGCGAGGGTTTCTAGAACAAACGAGGTGATGCGAAAGGGTGAAATACTATTTTCTTTTGGACACACGCTGACCGACAGACGGCTCAGGCGGCGACCCCGACCTAGACCCATTATCTGATCCGTGGCCTAGACAAAAAAGGTGACGTCCTGGTCCACAGCCCAGTGCGACGAGCGGTGCAGTCCGTCCCGCCGCTCCGCTTCGGGCCCACGACTTCGCCACTGTTTCATACCGTATTCCCCTGTACCCCTGATTTACCACCGCTCAAGTCTGACACACCTGCTGGATTTGTTCACATCCCGAGCATGAAACGGACGAGCGGGATTTCGGGCTCAGCTGAGCCCGAGCACCAAATCGTCGCTTCAATCTTGTACCACTATGGAAAGTTTTATCGGTTGTAGCACTACTAGCACCTCCGTCCTGTAATTTTAACATAAAACTGGCACGATTAGAGCACTGTATAAATTTAATCATTACTGAACAAGTGTTCATTACAAACAAAGTATGAAAAAATAATTGTAAAAAGACAGAAAAACAAAGGTGAAAGGTGACAACTTCCTTTAATTGCAATCTGTCAAGGATTGGTGGATCAACCAATCTGGAATGAACACCCCGAATAGAAAAGCCATGGTCTCCCTCACAATGCTTGTTTCCTGGACGTTTTGGAATGAGCGAAATGCTCGGGTCTTTCGCCACAAAAGCGCGTCGCCCATCATCATGCTCAACGTGATCGTCGAGGAGATGAAACATTAGATAACCACGGGTGCAAAGAAACTAGGGGCGTGTTTGGTTGCCTGCATAAGGCCCAACCAAGCCCGCGCGGGAAGGGAACAAGCTGTTTGGTTGCCTGGTTTTACTATTGGGCCTGCACAGCACGAAACTTAAAGCACCTCTGGGCCTGGCTCACTGGGAACACACGAATCGGCAGTTTCTCCAGGGCCAGGCCCGAGCGATGCACGTGGGCGGCAGCGGCTGCACGCGCGCGGCCACACTCGAGAAGCCGCGTTGCTTCCCGAAGCGCCGACAGTTATTAGCCTCACTGCCCCTCACCGCTCCCTCTCCCCACTCTCCCCCACTGTCCCAACTCTCACCGGCGGCGGCGGATCGGAGCGGAGCAAGAAGACCACCGGACTCAATCACTGGCGAGCGGATCATCACTTGGCCGGCGGCAATGGCGGTAAGCACTTCTCTCTGTTCGACATGCATAACTTTTCCCCGTTCGATCCGGCGATAGATTCAATCCACGGCGGAGGGGAATGGGGAACAGAGGTAGATAAGCATGTAGAGGTAGTTCATACTAGTTCATACGAGTTCATAGTAGTTCAAAGTAGTTCATGCAAGATCGAAAAAGAGGTAGATGCGGATGTAGAAGGGGGATTGGGGGATTGGGGGTACACAACGGACACCGGCTCACCGCGGCGGCCGTCACGGGCGTGTGGACCGGGCGGTCGAGCCGCTGGCCTTCATCTTCTTCTTCATCGCCGTGCGGGCCGGCGGGTCATCGTCGTCATCCTCGGCGGACTCGAGGTCGATCTGCCAGCTACGACGGCCTGGCTCCGGCGCCCTCGCTGGCATCTGCACCGCTTCTTCCTCCTCCTTAGGCTCCCCACCGATGACCGCCGGCGGCGCGATAGCCGTCTCCCAGAACACTGCGGCACGACGGTCATTAGGATCCCAGTAGTTCTTGTACTTGCACCACTTCTTCCTCTGTTTAGCGTCATCGGAGACGGCCTGATTCATGGCCCAGCGAATGATGTCAACTGCCATCGCCCTTCGCTGGGTCAGGAATCAGCGTCTTCAGCTCTTCTGCAGTGGCCTTCATGAGCACTGCATTAGATTCCTTCTGCATGTCAGGCATGGAGCCGAAGTTCGAGCACACCTCCATGGCGTTCTCGAACTTGGTCCGGTCACCAGCCATTCACCCGAGGAAGAAAGTCCTCCAGCCAATACCCCAAGGGAAGGGGTTGGCGTTGGAGCTGGAGCTAGAGCTCATGGCGATGGGGAGGAGGAAGGTTGACAGTGAGAGAAGAGAGGGGGTGGGTAAGTAGTGTTGGGTAGGGTGAGTAAATATAGGGGCGTTGGAGAGGAGGAGAAGAGTGACAGTCATGCCATTTTAACTACATGCTCTTCAATAAGCCATGAACTCTGTGCTGTGCCTGACTCCATGAATTGTGTGCAGACCGAGGAGAGCAATGAGGTGCTCCCGGCCGTTGACAACAAGGGCAAGCAGCCCCTTCACCCAATGCCCGATGAGGTTGTGCTGCCGCCCACCATCGAGGAAGACCCGAAGACGCCTGAGGGTGGCGATGACGAGGGCATGGAGGAGCCCCCCAACAACAAGCGCCGCAACTACAGCCACTACCATCAGGAGGATGGCCCGACTCACTTCTGCAAGGTCATCCTTGCACCGAAGCTTGAGTGCATCCCCATGCCCCTGGACTTCACCAAGCACTTCGTCGCGGTGCCGACGGAGTTCAAGCTCAGGAACAACACCGGCTGCTCCTGGAAGGTGACGGTGAAGCTGATGAACGGCAGGGTGACCCTGGATCAGGGTTGGGCCACCTACGCAGCCGTTCATCAGATCAAGATCGGCTACATGGTGACGTTCAAGCTCCTCACTCCCGACACCCTCAAGGTCATCATCTTCGACGACGATGGCATTGAGGTCGTCAACAAGTGCGGGAAGCACGACGAAGCCTTCGCCGCCAAGGAGTAGGGCCGGGGCCTCCCTAAGTACTATCGAGTATGCTTTGAACTGTTTATGTTTATGGTTTATGCGTAGAACTGTTATGAAATGTGGTACTGCTTATCTGAACTATGCTCTTAAGTAGTTGATCCTCTGTTTATACTCTGCTCTGCTTATGATGTGTGCTACATGGTTGTGCCGAAGTGTGCTGGTAACCTCACCAACTAGCCAAAGAGGTTACCACACACCAGGCGTTGCATACAACCAAACACCATGCCTTGGGTTTGTTCACTAACATGCAGGCAACCAAACACCAGGCAGTGTGGTTCTGCCCATGCAGGCAACCAAACAACACGCAGATGGTACATTTGAGGCTGCATTTGCATAGCCAGGTTGAGTGGAAAGTATATGCAATGCGGGTACTGTAGCGCACGGCAACCAAACACGCCCTAGGGGTTTTGATGTTGGGAGAATAATCTCGTCGGTGTGTGTGGGTCACTTGTAATACAAACCTATTTTCCTTTTAATCAATATATGAGGCAAATCTTTTGCCTCCGTTTAAAAAAAATGACAACTTTAGTAAGTGATGAGCTGGAGATGAGATGAACAGAACTACACAACCTAAATATAGTAATTTGCATCTTTAAGCATCACCCAGTACTTACTATAGCAACGCATCATTGTCCCAGATTCCAGTGGAAACAAATTACACCAGCTATGGCTGTAATCTCATACCCACCTTAACTGGTAAATGTCCAGTCTGCTGTACATTTTATTGACTGAACTTATTACACTTGCTACAACTGTTTATTCGGTGCAGCAAAGAACCCACAGCAAACACGCACGCTCTGTAGGTCTCTGCCACGGGCTCAAAAAAAAAATAAAAAAAATGAAAGCAAACATGCCCTACACATCGGAGAAATCCAGGAACATCGACTCGGCGAGATCGATGGCGCGAGCGAGGCCAGCGGCCTTGTTCTGGCACTCCTGCTGCTCGTCTTCCGGCTTGCTGTCAGCAACGATCCCGACGCCGGTCTGGAGGTGCGCCACCCACTCCTGGCGCGTTGCTGCTGTCAGAGGCGTACGAGTACATGGTGTGGAACCGGGATGCTGTCGGGAAGACGATGGTGCGCAGCGCGAGGGCGATGTCCATGTCGCCGCGGAACGAGATCTGGCCGAAGCCACCGCTGTATGGCCCGCGCATCTTCACCTCCATCTCGTCGGTCAGCTCCATCGCTCTCACCTGCCGAGTTTCAGAAGGGAGCATGTGGGAAGCTTATGAACAAACTCAGGGAGCAGCAAGTTATGGGATTACTTTCACACTGTATTAGCTCACAGGTTGAAGCGAAGAAACCAAGTCCTAGGAGCTTGTTTGAGGCCATAAAGCGATTTCTTAAGGAGGCACACATGATTGGGGTGGGTGGCATCGAGGAAACCCGCCGGTTGTGCACAATAGACTGTCTCACCAAGGTTGCCATGAAGGAACGCATTTTTAACATCAAGTTGGTGGATGGGCCAAGAATTGGAGGTGGCAATGCTGAGCACAACACGAATGGTGGCCGGTTTGACAACCGGGCTAAATGTTTCTGTGTAGTCAACACCCTCACGTTGTGTGAACCCACGGACCACCCAACGGGCCTTGTAGCGGGCCAACGTGCCATCCGGATGGAACTTGTGGCGATAGATCCACTTCCCGGTCACCACATTAACACCTGCAGGCCTAGGTACCAAACTCCACGTCTCATTCTTTAACAAGGCATTGTATTCATCAAGCATAGCAGCATGTAGGGTAACGCAGCAGAAAACAAAAAATTTCCGACCTATGCACCAGCCCAGGACCACTATGGAGACTGCATACATGGTTTGATCTTTTTCGTTACCGACTCGTAGCGCGGCGGGAAGTAAAGTCGATGACGATCGGCGGTGCAGATCCCCGCAGCTAGGATTTACAACCTCCCAACCGCGAGGATGTATACCCTCATCTGCTCCTCAGACAGCCCTCAGGGAGGCGGTCGAACAGCCCCCCCGGACGGTGTCGCGGACAGCCCTTCGGGAGGACCTTCGAAACTCGAACGGTCACTCGGACAGCCCTTCGGGAGGACCTTCGAAACTCGGACGGTCACATGGACAGCCCTTCGGGAGGCACTCACGAACTAAGACCGAAACTACGATCTCTCTACAGAGTTGCACACATACGGTGTCATCTATCCGGCAGGGCTTCGCCGTCCAGAACTAGTTCCTGCCGGAACCCAGACAGCCTTTCGGCTCTACGAAACTATTTCGCGGGGAGGGAGAGAGAAGCCAGATCATTGCATGGCACTTGTATGTGAGAAGGGATGAGGTTTGGGCTGCCCACTCCTCCTCTATTTATAGGAAAGCCAAGGGGTAGGGATGGCTCACAAAAACCCAAAATGCCCATGTAAATGTCACACATGAAGGGCATAATGGGGAGGGAAGTGGAGCTCCATGGAGCCCCACACATGTGGCCGGCCAACCCCCTTGGGGGACCCCCATGAGGAGCATGCTTGGCCCCCAAGCCCTTCTAGAAGCCTTTTGGAAATATCCCAAAAGGTGACTCACCATAAAATATCCCAAAAAGCACTTTCACTATTCACGACGACATTTTTCAGCGTCTGTTCGAACTGAAAATATTTGTGTGGGCTTAGAACATTTCCAGTACCCACCAAAATTATTTTCAACGCGTTCCGAAACAATTCCGGTTTAGTGATTTTCATCTGCGAAAAGCATCTGAAGTGGTTCCGGCAGCTCCGGAGCATATCCGGTTATTATCCCGGAAAATTCCAGAAAGCTTCCAGAATGATTCTGGCACCCTCCAAGAATTATCAGGCATGTGCCGAAACCAATTTAACTTTATGGTATCCCCTGAAACAACTTTTCAGTTTCATCGAAACTCATCCGATGACCTCTTTCTGCGGAACCTTTTCCGCTGTCCGAAACTTTTCCGGTGTCCGAAACTTTTTCGGTGATTTTCTCTCAGACTCCTTGTCTAGTATTCAACAGATAGATGACCCTTAAGCGTGTGACCCTATAGGTTCGGTGAAGTATAGACATGACTGGAACCCTTTCCGATCAATGATCAACATCGGAGCCGTGGACACCCATATTGACCCCTATACCCACACGAATAAATATTCGAGTGAACCTCCAGTTGCCGTGTGCTATTCCTGTTGCTTCGCGATATGTTACAAATACCCGAGGTGAGACATGTTGGCATTCCCGTGGATCAACAACTTGTCCACTATGCTAGTTACCTCGTTACCGGTATTGTTCTCTTTTCTCGTTATCGTGTTCCGGCATCCCCGTGATCAAATCACAAAGTGTCTGGCCAGACGATGATGGATACCGTAACACCGAGAGGGCCCAGAGATATCTCTCCATCGTCGGAGGAGCAAATCCCAATCTTGAGCTATCAAGTTACTTGACACACTTTTCCATGAACCCGTAAGCCGCCGTAATAGCCACCCATTTACGGATGACGTTTAACAAACCCCAAAGTTCATGAAGCAAGCATGAAGAAACTCGATACTCTCATGGTCTAAGGAATCATGCAAACGTTAACCATCTCTGTGTTATGTACCATTAACTTGTGATGAATGAATCTCATAGCATAACATCAATCCGGGTCGATTCAACACAAATGTTCTCTTAACATTGTGCCCTCAAAATTGCTGGCATAGACATGCCCATGATCAGGAAAACAGAACCATCATGCAACGCTTGAGCTAGTCTTAGAGGCCAGACTAGGAATACTTCTTACCGTTTATTATTCCACACGTGCATATGAGTCTTCCTCCGAGCCTCGTGGATATTGCAGACTCGAGAATCATTGCAGTTATAGCATGGAACATAAACATAATTATGAACTTGGAGATAAATAATATCATTTATTATTGCCTCTAGGGCATATCTCCTACACAGCATACCAATGAGGGTCCTTAATGGCAGACCGGTAAGAGGAGGGTATGGGAGAAATAGTAGGCGTAGAAGTAGAGACAGAAAATAATCGTTTGGGTTGAGCAAAACCAGATTTTGCACGCGTTGTCATTTTATGTGAATTCTGTGGGGGGAAAATAGGTACAGCGCGGGGTGGAACACGAGGTGGAATAGGAGTGGAGGGCGCGGAAGTGGAGGTAGATTGCGTGGGGAAGGTGGGAGAGGAGACAGATGCGTCAGGGGTGGAGTTTGAGGCAAATTCGGTGGGGCTGGGCGCAACAGAGCCAGCGGACGCGGGTGGGGACCGTGGGAAGGGAGCGTCGTGGTTGGTGGGTGGGGAGAGGGACCCGGGATGAGGAAAGGGAGCGGGCCCGCTGGACGCGTGGGAGGGGGTGGGAGGCTGCGCGACGGGTGCGGGATCCGATAGCGATCCGCTGGGTCCGGGGGCGGGCGATGGACGAGGTGGGGCGCAGATCCCGGAGCGGATCACGCCAGGGGGCGGGTCAGACGCGGGATCGGCTGTGGGAGACGTCCGTGTGGCCGGTGGGATGGGTGGTTCGTAGGGAAAAACAATTTCGTCAAACGTAACATGACGAGAGACAATAACTTTGCGTGAAGTGAGATCGAAACAACGATATCCTTTGTGTTCAAGAGGATAGCCGATGAAGACGCATCTAGTGGAGCGAGGGGCAAGTTTGTGGGGACTTGTGGCATATAAGTTGGGAAAACACAAGCAACCAAAGATGCGGAGATGATCGTAGCGAGGGTGATGACCGGTGAGAAGAAAGTGAGGTGTGAGGGAGCGGATGGCCGTGGAGGGACGCCGGTTGAGCAGATGCGTGGCGGTGTGAAGGGCTTCGACCCAAAATTGGGGAGGAAGCTTGGCTTGGACAAGGAGGGTGCGAACTATGTCGTTGGTTGTGCATAGCAGGCGTTCGGCCTTCCCGTTTTGGGGTGAGGTGTGGGGGAAAGAAATGCGAAACGAAATCCCATGATGAGAGAAAAAGGAACGAAGGGCCGTATTGATGAACTCCCCCCCCCCTTTGTCACATTGCATACATTGATAAGAACATGAAATTGAGTGAGAATGTATTGAAAGAAGCGTAGGAGGGTAGAGGAGGTGTCAGATTTTGCATGAAGGGGAAAGGTCCAGGAGTAATGCATGTAATCATCCAAAACAACAAGATAATATTCGAAACCCGAGAAGCTTGTGACCGGGGATGTCCAAAGATCACAATGCACTAATTGAAATGGGGCAGTGGTTACATTATTTGAGGAAGGGAAGGCCAAACGAGGTTGGCGCCCTAAGTGGCATGCCTCACAAAAGGAGGGAGCAGAGTTATTACAATCGGGAAGAAAATTGCTAATAGTGCTGGCTAACGAAGATTTGCCCGGATGCCCGAGCCGCCGGTGCCAAAGATCGCTTGTGGTGATGGAGAAGGCGCGACCGCCGGTAGATTTATTGCCGAAGAAGGGGTAGAGGTCGCCGGAGCTACTGGACGTCATGAGTACTGTCTGAGTGCGAAGATCCTTCACATAAAAGCCATAGGGAGTAAAGGTTACAGAGACATTGTTATCAATAGTGAATTGGCGGACAGATATGAGATTAGGAACAATGGAAGGAGATGCCAGAACATTATACAGGGAAAATTTGGTGGGGGAAAGGGAAACAGAACCGGTGGCCACAATTGGTAGGTGCTGCCCATTGCCAACTATTATGCTGGAAAAATCATGCTTTGGAAGAGAAGGAGACGAGAGGATACCTTGGTTGCCCGTTACGTGAGATGAGGCGCCGGTGTCCATGTACCACTCATTGGAGGGGAAGCCCGACTGGTTGGCGGCGTGATTGAAGAGGGCGGCATGATCCCAGGAGGGCGCGGGCGGATGGAACTGCAGCTGCCCGGCCGGCGCGGAGTATGGCGGCGAAGGCCCAGAGAGCATGACCGGATAGGCCTGCGAGTGGACACCCGGACGAGGACCGAGCACGCCTGCGGCGTTGGGTGCAGACCAACCGGGGCGGGGAGACGGCAGCGCCATGCCGTACGGGGCGAAGTAGCCCGTGAATGGGGCGGTGGGCGCGGATGGAGCGCCGCGACCAGACGAGTCACCACGTCCGCGGCCACGACCACGGCTGCGCTCACCGTTGGAGCCACCGCGGGAGCCGCCGCCACGCCCGTGGGCGCCGTCAGGACTGGCGCGATCGCCAGAAGAAGGGCGCGAGCCACCGCGGTCACCGGAGCCACCGGGACCGCCAGAGCCACCGGGACCACCGTGGCCACCCGATCCGCCGGAGCCGCCGTGGGTGATGGAGAGAGCGGCGGCGCTGTCGGTGGCCGTGCGCAGGGAGAGGCTGTACTCTGCCAGCTCGAGGCGCGAGCGAACGACGCCGAAGGGCGGGAGCGGGTTGGTGTCGCCCAGCACGACGCGGATCGTCTCGAAGCGAGGGGCGAGGCCATGAAGAAGCTGCATGGTGAGGTCGTTGTCGCTGACGGCGGTGCCCACGTCCGCCAGGCCGTCCTCCAGGGCCTTGAGGCGGCGGGCATACTCGACGATGGGGAGATCACCTTGCTGCAGGTTCCGGTACCGGCGAGTGAGGTGGAGGATCTGAGCGCCCTGGTTGGCCAGAAAGTAGTCGGCGATGCGCTGCCAGGCGGTGTAGGCGTCAAGAACACCGCCGGAGATGAGCTCCAGAAGAGGATCGGCCAGTGTGAAGAGCATCCACATGACGAGGCGCTGGTCGACCGCGAGCCAGTCGGCATCGGCGGTACGTGGAGGAGGGCGGTCGACGTGATCCTGGACGCGGTACTGAAGGAGGACCATGCGGAAGAAGGTGCGCCACTTGGAAAAGTTGTTTTCGGCTGGATCCAACTTGAACTTGATGTAGTTGGAGATGTGGTCATGGTGGATGTTGAGGGGGGACTGGCCGGAGGAGGGAGCGGTGGTGGTGGAGGGGGCAGCGGTGGTGGCAGAGAAAGTAGCCGGAGCAGTGGGGGAGGTCCCAGAGGAGATGGCAGCTGAGGAGGTGGGGCTGGTCGCCGGAGAGGTGGGGGAGCCGAAGATATCTTCAAAGGCCATGGCTAGCGACTGATACCAAGTTATGGGATTACTTTCACACTGTATTAGCTCACAGGTTGAGGTTACATATAAAGGGAAGAACCCAACGGCCTCCCTGGAGGTTAGGCACGACCTGCCTAGGCGTGCGGGACTAGTGCAGCTAGATCCTATAGAATAGGGAGGAGAGGATTACAAGAGTCCATGTCATACAGTGTTTGTTACAACAGAAAGATATACAAGTATACAACACGCTAACACAGCATGGATGAATGGAATCCGAGCAACCGTTTGCTACAACTCGAGAAATATGATGGATTTGGCGCCTATTTATACCCCATTTGGCGTTGCGGTTGCTCTTCAAAACAATTACTTATTTTGATTTCAATGCATTTAGGTGATCATGTGATCGCGATCAGTGACGAATCTAAAAAGAAAATGGAGGGTGGGCTCAAGTCTACGTCGAGAAAACTAAACGCTCTTTTGAAGGAAAAAAATTGATTATCTCCTAATCCGTCTATGCAAATATAATGGTTTTTTTCCATATTACTACTGGAAAGATTTAGTATTTACTAGATTTTTTTATAAAAACATCAAATTTTGAATAAATATTCGAATATCTTTACTAGATGGATTAATATATCTAGAACTAAACCAGCTACTGACTAAAGCCTAGAACTAAACTAGCGAAGGACCGAACTAGCTAAACTGCTAAGCACTGCACATGATTGAAGTCACTAAACTAAGAAAGTAGACAGAGAAGAAAACAGCCTGCACTTCCGTCAACTGGGCCTCCTGGACTGGATGGCAGCGGAGTTGTGGTTGTCCCTGACGAGCGACGAGCAACGGTGGAGCAGGCAAGCTACAGAGGGCCTGGCCGCCTGGGCCCTGGGCGACGAGCTCCCCGGCTCCCTCGGTTGATGATAGCCTCCGGCGGGTAGGCGACGTTCGGCGGCTAGGTTTCGTGGCTGGCTGCTCCTGCGTGTGCTGGTGGACTCGTGGTTGCCTAATTTGCTTAGATGGGCTGGTTGGACAAGTTTTCCTAGGTTGGGCTGCCAAATATTCTAAAGCCCAGTACTAATTTTTCTTTTTGCGAATTTGGAGGGTAGGCTCGAGCCTATCGAAGCCTCTCTGGTGGATCCGCCACTGATCGCGATCATTTCTAACCTTTTTCTTAAATTGCAGTAGAAAAAAACAGAGCTAACAAGATGGCAGCATGTATGTATAATGTACTACCTACCTTGGGAGCACAACTGACGGTTCCAACAGGCAATGCAGCTCGCAGGGCATCCCAACATGTAAGATCGGCAGCTCCCGATACTAGGCAGCACATTAGGCCTTGTACAATGGGAGATGCTTAGCGAGGTGCCTATTTCTATAGGAAAGACGCTTAGTTAAGCGTTTATCATGTACAAATAAGCACCGGTGCTTAAAGAAAGCCTGGTTTATTTCTCTAAGCACCTCTCCTAAGTTCCTTGCATTATACAAGGGTTTATACGTCAACACTCCCCCTCACGTGTGGCTCCTTCAGGCCTAAACATGGACTGAAAGTGGGCTGCAATTTAATTGCGCCAGCCGGATCTTGAACTCAAGACCTCTTGACCACTGGCGGAGCTACATGCAACCCTGCAGGTGCCATGGCCCCCCAGGTTTGGTAAATTTTGTGAAGAAATTTTTTATATGAAGGTGCAGATTGGAAAAATACAGCTTTTGCCCCTTTAGAATTGGACATTTTCTCTCTTGCCCTCCCCAACCAATCTTGTATAGCTCCGCCACTGCTCTTGACTCTGATACCATGTAGAAGTGCATGCTATAGCCAATGCAACCAAAAGACCGATCTGATGAAAGAGACTAGGCAATACATTTATACGTCAATACTCTCCCTCACGTGTGGCTCCCGTAGGCCTAAACGTGGACCGAAAATGGGCTGCAATTTAATTGCGCCAGCCGGATCTTGAACTCAAGACCTCTTGATTCTGATACCATGTAGAAGTGCATGATATAAACAATGCAACAAAAAGACTGATCTGATGAAAGAGAAAATGCAACACATTATACGTCAATAATCCTCAATACTGCCTGGATCATACTGCCAGTTTTGCAATTAATTAGCTTTTTTTAAATTTGTCAGCACATATTTTGTTGTCAGTTTGCAATGTAATTGGACACTCTTTTGGCAACTTGATCCCCTCCGGGTCGCGGCGTGGACCAGGGCCAATCGGCGATGCAGATCTCAGCGGGGGAAGAGCTTGCTAGATTGGTGCTCGAGACCGGATCTGACATCCTCCCCTCCGTGTTGCCTCTAGGTAGTGGTAGCCCTGCTGACCCCGGATCCAACGTTGAAGACGGTGCCGAACTCCGGGCGGAGGCCACCGTCGGCGTCGGTCTAGCCTGATTTGGACGCTCCCCGCCTCCTCGTGAGATGAGAGAGAGAGAGAGGGGAAAAAGCGTGGTGGGCTGTGGATGGGGATTGGAAATGGATGTGAGGAGGAGGAGCAGGGTCCGGGCTGGTCAATGTGGCCCTAACATGTGCCGGTCCTGTATGCTCAGCTTCAACCCCAACGCGTCTTGGACCAAACCCATACACACATATGAAGCAATCCTTCTAGTATAAGAGCATCTCCAACGGTGGCCGCAAAAAACGCGTGCGCGTGGTAAAAGGCAGTTTTAACGCGCACCGAGCGGGTTCGCATGCTCCAACTGGGGGGGGGGGGATTAGACGCGCGGGAAAAGATCGCACGCGCGATAAAGCGGCTGGGCGCGAGGCGTCCGGCGTGCTTTATAAATACAGCGCCCTCCCGCCGCACTCCACCTTGCCACGCGCTCCTCTGTCGCTCTCTCCCCGCTCCCTCTGTCGCTTTCTCGCCTCGCCGCCGACGCGCCACCATGCCGCCGCGCTGCCGGGGAGTTTCGGGCTACCGCGGCGTCCGTGCGCGCCCCTCCGGCGCCTTCTCCGCCAAGATCCGGTCCGGCGACATGCGCCTCGGCCTCAGCACCTTTGACACCACCCATGAGGCCGTCCGCGCGTACGACGCGGCGGCGTGGCGCCTCCGGCGGCCTTGTAGGGACATGAATTTCCTGGACGTGCTGACGCGGGAGCTGGCGCCTTCCTCTGCGGCTTATCATCGATGAGGATCGCCGCGACAATCGGAGGCGTCATCGTCGTCTCAGCATCGCTGAGATGGACGAGGAAGCCATGGAGCAGTGGCACCAATGTTTCTTGCAGGACGTCATCAACGAGCGCCAGTTCTTCGCGCAAAGGAGGGCAGAGAGGGAAGAGAGGAGGGCGGAGGGAGCCGCCATGACAGGCGTACGTGGAAGGCGGCCGCTCAATTCAACATCGACTTAGGAGCAACATCGTCCCGGGACTCCAACGACGATCGGTACCTTGACGCCTTCATTACATCGGAGGAGGACATCACCGAGGAGTCGGAGTCAGAGTCGAGGGCGGAGTCGGAGGACGACGAGGAGTAGTATTTTTATTATCTATCATAGAAGGAGGCTATGAACTATCTATGTATCGGTTTTATCTATCTATGTACTATCTATCTATCGTTTATCTATCTATGCCGAGCCAAATGTGTATCGAGTCAGAAACAAATATGGTGCGTCTGTTGGAGCGGTGCGCGTGTTTTTTGTTGCTGCGGCCGCTGGAGCCAGCGCTTCGCGACGCGCAAAAACTGGCTACGGAGTCACTGTAAACACTTTTTAGCGCGCCGCGCGCCTGCTGGAGATGCTCTAAGCGTTTGTAGAATATAGCACATAACAGCCTGGTACATGTAGTTGCCATCTCCATGCAAATGACAACGGCTACGATAAAGTGCACCACTGCGGCCATGCACTGAAAGTGCGTTTTAGGATTCTATGCTCTTGTTGAAAAGAAAAGAAAAACAGCAAACAATTCGCTGAGTTAGAGCAGAGACAAGAAATACAGTGGTTAGTCGACAATACTATTCCGGCATGAATTCCACAAATAGTGTAACCGTGATGAACATAATCCACTATTATAACCTTAAAACTGACATCAACTCCGTCATGGACGATCGGTTGCATTTATTTTGCGCCGTCTGCCGATAATATCAGTCGGCGTTTGCTCTAGCGTTGACGCCCTGTAGCCCTTCCTGAACGATGATGAGATCACACCGGATGGTGAAACAGTCGTTTTTGAGATGCTCGGACTTTTCGAAGGCTTCCCTTGTGATGTGTCTGGGGAAACCCATGCAGCAATTGCCAGGCACATGAGTTATCTGAATTGTACGAACATGCCTAGGATCTTGCTTTTCAACCTCGTCGATGAAACTGAACCCAGCGTGCACTTTCACAGGGTGCTCAACATCCTGGATGAGAGCGAAAGAAACAGCTATGCAATCGGCATCCTCCGGGAATCTACCGTTCGGATAGATCTGGATACACCATCTATAGCCTCCAACCATGAACGGTCTAGACTCCAGGGCCGCGCCAGTGGGCATGTCTTTGGCGCGGGAGTAGCCGACGATCTCTAACAGGTGGAACCCGCTGGGCACAGATGCCCATCTCGGCGATGGCATGGCAAAAAGCTTCTTCCGTGGCGAATGCGGTGACTAACGGATGATCGCCAGTAGTAATTTCTTTTCTCTCTCTCGTCCAACTGATCTACGTATATATGTTGGTTTGTTCTGCCTTCTGTTTAGCTGATCTGTTAAGATACGCTAATCATCTAAAAACACGCACCCACCTCCCGCCAAGCGCGCGCGCTCCGCAAAGATCCACCCTGTCAGTTTTCCCCTTGTTGGCTCAAGCACGGCCCATATATATGTTTTTTTTAAGGTTCAACACGTTTCCTATTTATTCGTAGAAGGCAGGAATTTCTGCCGCAACAACGTCGAGGAAGTGGAAACGGAGGGTGTATCCAGCTTCGGCTGTGCGTAGAAGTGCTAGGATCCGTACCTCTAAAAAATTTCATGATGAAAGATGAGAGGCATCTTTTGGAATAGCAGAGGTCTTAAAGACTTGGCTAAAAGAAGGTTTCTAGCGGATGCGTCTATTGAACACCAGTTGGATTTTATTGCCCTATCCGAAACTGGAAGGGACAATTTCACCCCCAGTTCCTTAGCACTTTATCGGGGGGTGTCGATTTCGACTGGCATTGCCTACCTCCAAGAGGAAGGTCCGGTGGGATCTTACTTGGGGTTAAATGTGAGTCATTGGAAGTTCGGAGTGTGGTCATGGGAGATTTTACGGTTAAATTTCGAGTCAGATCAAAGACCGATGGGTTTAATTGGGCATTGGTGGCGGTGTATGGGGCCGCGCAGCCAGAACTCAAACCAGATTTTTTGGCTGATCTTGTCCGTATTTGCGGTAGCGAGCAGCTCCCAATCCTCGTTGGGGGCGATTTTAACATTCGAAGGAGGGACGAAAAGAATAATGATAATTTTGACGGCAGATGGTCGTTTATGTTCAATACCGTAATCGAAAGCCTGGATCTTAGAGAGATAGAGCTTTGTGGTACGAAATTCACTTGGGCTAATACGTTGCCAAACCCGACATTTGAGAAGCTGGAGCGTGTCCTTGCTAGCGTCAAATGGGAGCAGAAGTTTCCCCTGGTAACAGTCCAAGCGTTATGGCACGCAATCTCGGATCATACCCCATTGTTAGTTGATTCTGGCAAGGCCACCCATGTGTGGAATAAGAACACTTTTTCTTTCGAATTAGCGTGGTTTGAAAGAGAAGGGTTCCTGGATCTGATAGCAAGAGAATTGGCTAAAGATTCAGGAGGGAGGTCTCCTGTCGAAAGATGGCATAATAAGATTAGGCATCTACGAAGATTCCTTCGTGGATGGGCTAAGCATATGCATGGGATTTATAAGGCTGAAAAGGAAAGGCTCCTTGTACTTATTCAATCCCTAGATTTAAAAGCCGAGTCCACCATTTTAGATACCAGAGAGCTGGAACTAAAGTGGAGGCGGAGTTGAGACTGAAAGAACTCCTTCGAGAGGAGGAATTGAAGTGGGCATTGCGAGCTAAGGTTCGCAAAATCGTCCAAGGGGATGACAACACTCAATTCTTTCATATGATTGCGAATGGCAAACATCGCAAGACGAGGATATTTCAGCTGGAGCAGGATGAGGGGACGATTTTAGGACATGAAAACCTAAAAGCTTATATAACTAATTACTATAAGCAGCTGTTTGGGCCGCCGTAGGATAACTTCGTAACCTTAGATGAGTCCAGGGTTGAGGATGTCCCTCAGCTTGCGGCGGACGAGAATGATATATTGACCGTCCCATTTACGGAGAAAGGGGTGTTTCAGGCCATTTCGCACATGAAGAACAATAAGGCTCCAGGGCCGGATGGTTTTCCGGCGGAGTTTTATACAAAGTGCTGGCACATTATCAAAGGGGATTTGCTTCCGATGTTCCATGATTTTTTTTCTCTGGACAGCTTCAGTTGTTTCAATTAAATTTTGGAACGATAACTTTACTTTCTAAGAAAACAGAGGCCGTTCGTATTGAGCAGTTCAGGCCTATCTGTCTTCTTAATGTAAGTTTCAAAATTTTCACCAAGGTCAGGACTAATAGGCTTACGTAAATTGCGCACTCTGTGGTGCAACTGTCCTAGACTGCTTTCATGCCGGACAGAAACATCCTAGAAGGGGTTGTCGTTCTGCATGAAACGCTCCATGAAATCCACATGAAAAAACTAGACGGAGTTGTTTTCAAAGTGGACTTTGAGAAAGCGTACGATAAGGTCAAATGACCTTTCCTTCAACAGGCTTTGCGTATGAAAGGTTTTGATCAGGCCTGAAGACACTAGGTAGACTCTTTCACACAAAAGGGAGTGTTGGGATTAAAGTGAATGATGACATAGGTCACTACTTCCAAACACACAAAGGACTGAGGCAAGGAGATCCGATATCACCTATTCTTTTCAACATAGTGGTCGATATGTTGACAATTCTCATAGGAAGGGCTAAGGATGCGGGCCAGGTAGGTGGCCTCGTTCCGCACTTAGTTGACGGAGGTGTATCTATCCTACAGTACGCTGATGATACTATCATCTTCATGGAGCATGACTTGGCAAAAGCGCGAAACATGAAGCTGGTGTTATGCTTATTCGAACAATTGACTGGGTTAAAGATTAACTTCCATAAGAGCGAATTGTTCTGTTTTGGAAGAGCTAATGATGACCGAGATGCGTACAAACAATTGTTCGGGTGTGAATTGGGGGCTTTACCTTTCACGTATTTAGGTATACCAATCCACCATCGTAAGCTGACCAACAGAGAATGGAAGTGCATTGAGGATCGATTTGAAAAGAAACTGAGCTGCTGGAAGGGCAAGCTAATGTCATATGGTGGGCGATTAATTCTCATTAATTCGGTCCTCACGAGTATGCCCATGTTTCTCCTTTCCTTTTTCGAGGTACCTGTTGGAGTTCGAAAAGACTAGATTTCTATCGGTCACGCTTCTTCTGGTAGAGTGATGAACTAAAACGAAAGTACAGACTTGCTAAATGAGATATCATTTGTACGCCAAAAGACCAAGGGGGTCTAGGTATTGAAAATTTGGAGGTGAAGAACAGATGTCTTCTTAGCAAGTGGCTGTTTAAGCTTTCTGTTGAGACGGAGGCCGCATGGGCTCAGATCCTGCGTAACAAGTACCTTCACTCTAGAATCTTGTCCCAGGTGACAGTGAGGCCGACTGATTCGCCTTTTTGGAAAGGATTGATGAGAGTTAGATCACTCTTTTTCAAAAGGACAAGGTTCATAGTTGGAAACGGTTCCGCTATGAGATTCTGGGAGGATACATGGCTAGGGGAGACGTCCCTCACACTCCAATATCCTTCTATGTATAGCATTGTTCAGCGTAGAGACGCGTACGTTGCAACAGTACTGCAGTCCACTCCGCTCAATATTCAATTTCGGAGGGCGCTAGTGGGAAACCGTTGGGAAGGATGACTCAATCTTGTAAGAAGATTGATGGATGTTCAGCTGTCTCAACAGTCCGATCGGTTATGCTGGAAACTAACTACGAATGGAGAGTTTTCGGTCAAATCCATGTACTTGGATGTTATCAATTCTAGCGCGATTCCTCGTTCGAAGCATGTTTGGAAAGTCAAAGTACCTTTGAAAATCAAAGTGTTTATGTGGTTTCTGCATAAACAAGTTATTTTAACTAAGGATAATTTGGCAAAACGTAATTGGACAGGATCTACAAGATGTAGCTTTTGCGACCAACATGAATCCATCAAACACCTCTTCCTTGATTGCCCTCTGGCAAAAAATTTGTGGCGGTCGGTTCACATAGCATTCAACATTACTCCTCTGAACTCTATCAACGCGTTATTTGGGACGTGGCTAGATGGAATAGATTTCGAAACAGCAAGACACATTCGTGTAGGAGTATGTGCTTTATTGTGCTTTATTATGGGCAGTATGGAACTGCATAAATGATTTGGTCTTTAACGGAACAACAAATATTTAGTTTTTGCAGGTTATTTTTCGAGCCACTACATTGATCCGTATTTGGTCGCTACTCACTCCGACGGAGGCCAAGGAGCGTTTGGTTACTGGATCTACCCGATGGGAGATGGTAGCTCGGGCTATTTTCAACCGGTTTGGATGGCGGTCATGTAATAGGATAGGCATTTAGTGTTCCTATCTATCTTTGCTAGCCGGCTGTGGCTTTTCTTTTACTGTTTAGCTCTTGATGAGCCTTTTTATGTTCTTTGATCGAGACAGGAAGACTTGTGTTGGACCTTTTGCTTATTTGATAATCATGGCCGTATGCATCGTTCCGATGCAGAGGCTGGGGCGAACCCCCTTCTCGAAAAAAACAACGTCGAGGATGCAATCAGGAGGCTGATGCAGCCATACCTTACACAAATTATTCAAAACCCCTTCCCTAGCTAATCTGTGAGCCGCCTCATTAGCGGATCTCCTAACGCAGCTCACCTTCCAGCTTTGGCATGCCTCTAGTAGGTGCTTGATGTCTTGAACCAGCGGCCCCAGCGATGATAGGTCCCTTTCGGAGCTCGCACATTATTCCTAGCTAGCCAGAGTCCATATAGCCCTTGAACCATGACTGCTTTCTGGTCGCCGGATGCATCGGCAAACCACGTTAACAACCATCTCGCTAGGTCACTCTAGGAGCTAGCTGAAGCCGGTGGGATCGCCACTGGCACTCCCAATTCTGAGTGCATGATTTTCCAGAATTTTGCTGAGTGATGACAGCCCCAAAACCTATGATAATTTGTTTCATCGTGTCCGCAAGCAACACAAAATACTCTAGGCTTGATCCTTCTTCTATGTAGCTCAGAACCAATAGCCAACCCGTTTCTAATCAGCCTCCAAGCATGTGTCTTTACTTTCCCAGGTGCTACTGTATCCCATAGGCCAAGCCACGATTTATGATCTGCAACCGACGACGAGGCCTCTGGACGCCCAGACTTGAGCCTTTTCTGTGTCATGCGAAGATGGTAGGCCGACCTCACAGTGAATATGCCATTTTTAGTGAAGTTCCATGCAAGGTAGTCCTCCACCTCCGGTCCTCCTACAATGATCTTCATAATTTCATGTGCTTCATCAGGTGGAAACATGTGATGAACCTTCGTGCTGTCCCATGAAGTTCCGCGTACATCAAGCAGATCACAAACACGATTAATGTCGTGAACATAGTCCTGGCCCAGTGGCTTCAGACTCCCCTTTCGTGGGATCCAATTGTCATGATGTATCCAGATTTTTGATCCGTCTCCTATTCGCCATATTAAACCATCCAATAGAAGGTTCCTTCCATGTATAATACTTTTGAACGTGAAAGAGCCCCCTGCTAGACATGCAGCATTGAGAATTGACCCATCCACAAAGTACCTGGCCTTCAATACTCTTGCACATAACGATGTGGGAACTTTAAATATACGCCAAGCCTGCTTCGCAAGCAATGCTTGGTTGAATGCTTCTGGATCCCTAAACCCAAGCCCTCCTTCATGTTTCCTAGTGCACATTTTGTCCCATGCAATCCAGTGAACCTTTTTTTGACCATTGGCTGCACCCCACCAGAAGTTCGAAGAGATCAATGACAGGTTCCTGCACATTTTCTTTGTGAGTTGAACACATCTCATGGTAAGGGTTGGTGTGGATTGAAGGCCAGACTTCACTAGTACCTCCCTCGCAGTCTTGGAGAGCCCTTGTGTTGGGGATATAACTACTGGGTATGAACCGCCCAGGAGGGGCCGGGTCATACCACTGGCGACTTATCGATGAAGATGGCAGGTCATAGGAAGCCTATTGATCGCCCAAGACCCAGAGGAGACTTGAGGCCCAAGAGGATGTACCGCCATATGTATGACTTATATTGTAAGGCAAGCTTAGTTAGTCACCGAGCCGGACACATTGTGTATGAGCTGGCCGGGACTCTGTAAGCCGCCGGGCATCAACCTGTGTATATAAAGGGGTGACCCAGCAGCGAGTTAAGGGCAAGAAACAACATATCGAGAACTAGGTCAAGCGTATTCGCTCCCTGGTAATCCAAACCCAAGAAATACAACCCCAAACTGGAGTAGGCCTTTACCTTCACCGCAAGGGGCCAAACCAGTATAAACTCTTTGTGTCCTTTGTCCCGTTTAACCCCTTTAAGCTAACCTAGTTGCGATGGCTCCAGAACTAAATCCTTACGCTAGGACATCTGCCGTGTCAACTCCACGACAGTTGGCGCCCACCGTGAGGCCAGCGCACGGTGGTTTTGAGTTCTTGAAGGGCATCTTCGAAGGGATCAAGGGATACGCTGTGGGCCGGATGACCAAGAGTCGTCGCGGCAAGCTCTACATCGACGATGCATGCTGGGGCCCCAAGGCCGGCTCAGTTGAGTACGGGTACCGGGTCCCCTTCGGCGGAATCCACGTCTTCATCAGCAAGATCAGCGAACTAGGCCCTGAGCCGGACACCTGCACCGACGTCATCGAGACGGCTCAGCGTGCACGACCCACCCGGTTTCAACCCGCCGTGAAGCATGCCTTTGTTGGCTTCATCCATGGGGCATAATTTGAGGAAGAAGCTATGTCTGGTGAATCATCCACATGTGAGACTAATTCAATGTATTAGGTGCAAGACAGCCGGTTTGGGGGCTGTTCCGATGGCGACAGTATTCTGAACCCCTATGAGCCGCCGAATAGGGTTGCGATCTTCATGGCCGGTACACAACCGGCGCTCGGTTCAACAACCGCCGCAACTATGACCTCTAACTCAATGGCTACGGCGGCGGCTGGTGCTAGCGGCTCTGCGCGCCCGTCGGCTCAGGTTTTGACAGAGTTGTTGGAGGCTTTGGCGACTTTGATGGGGATGGAGATAACCCCGGATACTCAAGAACATCATAAGGGGGATGTTGCGAAGCTACGGGATGAGATAGCTCAAGCTAAGGAGGAACTGGCGGCTGATACGTCTCCAACGTATCTATAATTTTTGATTGCTCCATGCTATATTATCTACTGTTTTGGACATTATTGGGCTTTATTATTCACTTTTATATTATTTTTGGGACTAACCTATTAACCGGAGGCCCAGCCCAGAATTGCTGTTTTTTTGCCTATTTCAGAGTTTCGCAGAAAAGGAATATCAAACGGAGTCCAAACGGAATGAAACCTTCGGGAACGTGATTTTTAGGAAGATTATGATCCAGGAGACTTGGACCCTACGTCAAGAAACAAAGGAGGAGGCCACGAGGTAGGGGGGCGCGCCCTCCACCCTCGTGGGCCCCCTGTTGCTCCACTGACGTACTCCTTCCTCCTATATATACCTACGTACCCCCAAACGATCAGATACGGAGCCAAAAACCTAATTCCACCGCCGCAACCTTCTGTACCCACGAGATCCCATCCTGGGGCCTGTTCCGAAGCTCCACCGGAGGGGGCATCCATCATGGAGGGCTTCTACATCATCACCATAGCCTCCCCGATGAAGTGTGAGTAGTTTACCTCAGACCTTCGGGTCCATAGTTAGTAGCTAGATGGCTTCTTCTCTCTTTTTGGATCTCAATACAATGTTCTCCCCCTCTCTCGTGGAGATCTATTCGATGTAATCTTCTTTTTGCGGTGTGTTTGTTGAGACCGATGAATTGTGGGTTTATGATCAAGATTATCTATGAACAATATTTGAATCTTCTGAATTCTTTTATGTATGATTGGTTATCTTTGCAAGTCTCTTCGAATTATCAATTTGGTTTGGCCTACTAGATTGATCTTTATTGCAATGGGAGAAGTGTTTAGCTTTGGGTTCAATCTTGCGGTGTCCTTTCCCAGTGACAGTAGGGGCAGCAAGGCACGTATTGTATTGTATTGTTTCCATCGAGGATAACAAGATGGGGTTTTTATCATATTGCATGAATTTATCCCTCTACATCATGTCATCTTGCTTAAGGCGTTACTCTGTTTTCATGAACTTAATACTCTAGATGCATGCTGGATAGCGGTCGATGAGTGGAGTAATAGTAGTAGATGCAGGCAGGAGTCGGTCTACTTGTCTCGGACATGATGCCTATATACATGATCATACCTAGATATTCTCATAACTATGCTCAATTCTGTCAATTGCTCAACAGTAATCCGTTCACCCACCGTAAAATACTTATGTTCTTGAGAGAAGCCACTAGTGAAACCTATGGCCCCCGGGTCTATCTTCATCATATTAATCTTCCAACACTTAGTTATTTCCTTTGCTTTTTTAGTTTGCTTTTATTTTTACTTTGCATCTCTATCACAAAAATACCAAAAATATTATCCTATCATATCTATCAGATCTCACTCTCGTAAGTGACCGTGAAGGGATTGACAACCCCTTATTGTGTTGGTTGTGAGGAGTTATTTGTTTTGTGTAGGTACGAGGGACTCGCGCGTAGCCTCCTACTGGATTGATACCTTGGTTCTCAAAAACTGAGGGAAATACTTACGCTACTTTGCTGCATCGCCCTTTCCTCTTCAAGGGAAAACCAACGCAGTGCTCAAGAGGTAGCAAGAAGGATTTTTGGTGCCGTTGCCGGGGAGGCTTACGCAAGGTCAAGTCAAGATTGGGACTCTCGACAACGAGCCATTTCTGGCGCCGTTGTCGGGGAGGTCTACGTAAAAGTCAACATACCAAGTACCCATCACAAACCCTTATCTCCTGCATTACATTATTTTCCATTTGCCTCTCATTTTCCTCTCCCCCACTTCACCCTTGCCGTTTTATTCGCCCTTTTTCCGTTCGTCTTTTCGTTTGCCTTAATGTCTTACTTGGCTCGTTTGCTCGTTTGCTTGAAATAGTTGAGTATTTATTCCTAAACAGAGAAGCTAATATCTATGGATCCTCATCCGCTTGCCAATCTTTTTAAGAGATCCAATTATGATGAACCAATTCCTAGTGATTTGGATGCACTAGATTATCTTTATAAGGTTTTGCTTGAAATCCGTGAATCTGAAAATTGTGATGAAGTGCTTTATGAAGTGATTCACGATAGATCTTTGAATAAAAGCATGATTGCAATGATTTTATTATAAATTCTATTGATGTCAAATTATGCTAATAATATGCAAAACCCTAAGCTTGGGGATGCTAGTTTTGCTATGTCCACTACCTGTTGCAATAATCATGATTGGGGAGATTCTTCTTATGATCTTGAAAATTTATTTAAGCCCCATGATGAATATAAGATTGATAATAGTGTTTGCAATAATATTGAAAGTGGGTTTGGAAGAGTGTCAACTTTAGATCCCACACATTTGGATAATATTCAATCTTATGAAATTTTTGATAAAAGTGGGCTTGGAGAAATCATGACTTTAGTTAATGATAATCCCACTATTTTGGAAGAGTGTCAACTTCGCATGCATGTGGATCGTGTTGAGAATATGCTATGTGATAGCTATATTGTTTAATTTACTTATGGTCCTACATGTAATTATTATGAGAGAGGAAAATATGGTTATATAAATTTTCATGTTAGTAAATTACCTCTCGTCATGTTGAGATTGCTATTGTTCCTTTCCGCTTCCTTGCATATACTAGTTTTTGCTTGCTATGATAATCTGTTTTCCTATAAGATGCCTATGCATAGGAAGTATGTTAGACTTAGATGTGTTTGTCACGTGTTTTATAATGCTCTCTTTGTGCTTCAATTCTTGTCTTTCATGTGAGCATCATTAAAATTATCAATGTCTAGCTAAAAGGCTTTAAAGAAAAGCGCTTGTTGGGAGACAACCCAATATTTTTGTTTGCTGTTATTCAATAAAAAATTGATCTAGCCTCTGGTTAGATTTGTTTTTATGTTTTAATTAGTGTTTGTGTCAAGTTAAACCTATAGGATCTTCTTGGATGATAGTTATTTGATCTTGCTGTAATTTCCAGAAACTTTCTGTTCACGAAAACAATTGTTAAAAATCACCATAACGTGATAAATAGTGATTCCAATTGCTGCTGATCAATAAACAAATTGTCTAGGTCGTCCTATTTTGGCTGATTTTTTGGAGTTCCAGAAGTTTGCGTTAGTTACAGATTACTACAGACTGTTCTGTTTTTGACAGATTCTGTTTTTCGTGTGTTGTTTGCTTATTTTGATGAATCTATGGCTAGTAAAATAGTTTATAAACCATAGAGAAGTTGGAATACAGTAGGTTTAACATCAATATAAATAAAGAATGAGTTCATTACAGTACCTTGAAGTGGTCTTTTTTTTCGCTAACGGAGCTCACGAGATTTCTGTTGAGTTTTGTGTTGTGAAGTTTTCAAGTTTTGGGTGAAAGATTTTGATGGATTATGGAACAAGGAGTGGCAAGAGCCTAAGCTTGGGGATGCCCATGGCACCCCCAAGATAATCTAAGGACACCATAAAGCCAAAGCTTGGGGATGCCCCGGAAGGCATCCCCTCTTTCGTCTACTTCCATCGGTAACTTTACTTGGAGCTATATTTTTATTCACCACATGATATGTGTTTTGCTTGGAGCGTCTTGTATGATTTGAGTCTTTGCTTTTTAGTTTACCACAATCATCCTTGCTGTACACACCTTTTGAGAGAGCCATACATGATTTGGAATTTGTTAGAATACTCTATGTGCTTCGCTTATATCTTTTGAGTTATATAGTTTTGCTCTAGTACTTCACTTATATCTTTTAGAGCACGGTGGTGGATTTGTTTTATAGAAGCTATTGGTCTCTCATGCTTCATTTAGATTATTTTGAGAGTCTTAAATAGCATGGTAATTTGCTTAAATAATCCTAATATGCTTGGTATTCAAGATTTGTAAAACTTTCTTATGAGTGTGTTGAATACTATGAGAAGTTTGATGCTTGATAATTGTTTTGAGATATAAAGATGGTGATATTAGAGTCATGCTAGTTGAGTAGTTGTGAATCTGAGAAATACTTGTGTTAAAGTTTGTGATTCCCGTAGCATGCACATATGGTGAACCGTTATGTGATGAAGTCGGAGCACGATTTATTTATTGATTGTCTTCCTTATGAGTGGCGGTCGGGGACGAGCGATAGTCTTTTCCTACCAATCTATCCCCCTAGGAGCATGCGCGTAATACTTTGCTTTGATAACTTGTAGATTTTTGCAATAAGTATATGAGTTCTTTATGACTAATGTTGAGTCCATGGATTATACGCAGTTTTCTTCCTTCCACCATTGCTAGCCTCTCTAATACCACGCACTTTTCGCCGGTATCATACACCCACCATAAACCTTCCTCAAAACAGCCACCATACCTACCTATCATGGCATTTCCATAGCCATTCCGAGATATATTGCCATGCAACTTTCCACCGTTCCGTTTATTGTGACACGCTCCATCATTGTCATATTGCTTAGCATGATCATGTAGTTGACATTGTATTTGTGGCAAAGCCACCGTTCATAATTCTTTCATACATGTCACTCTTGATTCATTGCATATCCCGGTACACCGCCGGAGGCATTCATATAGAGTCATATTTTGTTCTAAGTATCGAGTTGTAATTGTTGAGTTGTAAGAAAAATAAAAGTGTGATGATCTTCATTTTTAGAGCATTGTCCCAAGTGAGGAAAAGGATGATGGAGAATATGATTCCCCCACAAGTCGGGATGAGACTCTGGACGAAAAATAAAAAAAAAGAGAAACGAGGCCATAAAAAAGAGAGAAAAGGCCCAAATAAAAAATGAGAGAAAAAGAGAGAAGGGACAATGTTACTATCCTTTTACCACACTTGTGCTTCAAAGTAGCACCATGATCTTCATTATAGAGAGTCTCTCATTTTGTCACTTTCATATACTAGTGGGAATTTTTCATTATAGAACTTGGCTTGTATATTCCAATGATGGGCTTCCTCAAAATGCCCTAGGTCTTCGTGAGCAAGCGAGTTGGATGCACACCCACTTAGTTTCTTTTGTTGAGCTTTCATATACTTATAGCTCTAGTGCATCCGTTGCATGGCAATCCCTACTCACTCACATTGATATCTATTGATGGGCATCTCCATAGCCCGTTGATACGCCTAGTTGATGTGAGACTATCTTCTCCCTTTTTGTCTTCTCCACAACCACCATTCTATTCCACATATAGTGCTATATCCATGGCTCACGCTCATGTATTGCGTGAAGATTGAAAAAGTTTGAGAATGTCAAAAGTATGAAACAATTGCTTGGCTTGTCATCGGGGTTGTGCATGATTTAAATACTTTGTGTGGTGAAGATAGAGCATAGCCAGACTATATGATTTTGTAGGGATAACTTTCTTTGGCCATGTTATTTTGAGAAGACATGATTGCTTTGTTAGTATGCTTGAAGTATTATTATTTTTATGTCAATACTAAACTTTTGTCTTGAATCTTTCGGATCTGAATATTCATACCACAATTAAGAAGAATTACATTGAAATTATGCCAAGTAGCACTCCGCATCAAAAATTCTGTTTTTATCATTTACCTACTCGAGGACGAGCAGGAATTAAGCTTGGGGATGCCTGATACGTCTCCAACGTATCTATAATTTTTGATTGCTCCATGCTATATTATCTACTGTTTTGGACATTATTGGGCTTTATTATTCACTTTTATATTATTTTTGGGACTAACCTATTAACCGGAGGCCCAGCCAGAATTGCTGTTTTTTTGCCTATTTCAGAGTTTCGCAGAAAAGGAATATCAAACGGAGTCCAAACGGAATGAAACCTTCGGGAACGTGATTTTTAGGAAGATTATGATCCAGGAGACTTGGACCCTACATCAAGAAACAAAGGAGGAGGCCACGAGGTAGGGGGGCGCGCCCACCCCCCCGGGCGCGCCCTCCACCCTCGTGGGCCCCCTGTTGCTCCACCGACGTACTCCTTCCTCCTATATATACCTACGTACCCCCAAGCGATCAAATACGGAGCCAAAAACCTAATTCCACCGCCACAACCTTCTGTACCCACGAGATCCCATCTTGGGGCCTGTTCCGGAGCTCCGCCAGAGGGGGACATCCATCACGTAGGGCTTCTACATCATCACCATAGCCTCCCCGATGAAGTGTGAGTAGTTGACCTCAGACCTTCGGGTCCATAGTTAGTAGCTAGATGGCTTCTTCTCTCTTTTTGGATCTCAATACAATGTTCTCCCCCCTCTCGTGGAGATCTATTCGATGTAATCTTCTTTTTGCGGTGTGTTTGTTGAGACCGATGAATTGTGGGTTTATGATCAAGATTATCTATGAACAATATTTGAATCTTCTGAATTCTTTTATGTATGATTGGTTATCTTTGCAAGTCTCTTCGAATTATCAGTTTGGTTTGGCCTACTAGATTGATCTTTCTTGCAATGGGAGAAGCGTTTAGCTTTGGGTTCAATCTTGCGGTGTCCTTTCCCAGTGACAGTAGGGGTAGCAAGGCACGTATTGTATTGTTGCCATCGAGGATAACAAGATGGTTTTTTTTTATCATATTGCATGAATTTATCCCTCTACATCATGTCATCTTGCTTAAGGCATTACTCTGTTTTCATGAACTTAATACTCTAGATGTATGCTAGATAGCAGTCGATGATTGGAGTAATAGTAGTAGATGCAGGCAGGAGTCGGTCTACTTGTCTCGGATGTGATGCCTATATACATGATCATACCTAGATATTCTCATAACTATGCTCAATTCTGTCAATTGCTCAACAGTAATCCGTTCACCCACCGTAAAATACTTATGCTCTTGAGAGAAGCCACTAGTGAAACCTATGGCCCCCGGGTCTATCTTCATCATATTAATCTTCCAACACTTAGTTATTTCCTTTGCTTTTATTTTTACTTTGCATCTCTATCACAAAAATACCAAAAATATTATCCTATCATATCTATCAGATCTCACTCTCGTAAGTGACCGTGAAGGGATTGACAACCCCTTATCGCATTGGTTGCGAGGAGTTATTTGTTTGGTGTAGGTACGAGGGACTCGCGCGTAGCCTCCTACTGGATTGATACCTTGGTTCTCAAAAACTGAGGGAAAGACTTACGCTACTTTGCTGCATCACCCTTTCCTCTTCAAGGGAAAACCAACGCAGTGCTCAAGAGGTAGCAGCGGCTGAGAACGCTAGGATGGCCACGGAGCGAGCTGCTTTGGACGCTCATGCACAGCGGATTTAGGCATACTCTTTCCGGCTCACCTTGGATCAAAACGCTTCAAATGAAATCATGAGAAGGAGGCACCAGAGTCGTTTACCCCCGGTTTATGATGCGAGAAACCTATTCAACACGCCTGGAGCAGGGACCAGTGACCCGCCGATGGTGAACCGAGCGGTTGAGGTACCCGAGACTGGAGCGCCGGTTCAGCCGCGTGCGATGGATCCACCTCGCTTGAATGTTACTCCACCTCATCATGTTCTGACACCGTCGGGTCATTATTCTAACCCTTTGGATAATATGAATGCTGCGGCGACACGATTGGCGGCTCTCCAAGTTGAAGGCGAGTCTCCGGCTGCGATAGAGACACGGAGGGCCAGAGAACTTCTTCAGACAGAACTGGATCAACATGCGGTTTATTCATACAGCCGTGAAAGGATTCACTCAACACCTCGACCAAGCCGGAGTTACAGCCAGCACATTGACTCGCCAGCAGTTTCAAGTAGTGAACAGCGCCGTAACCAACCTCATGGGCATGACCCGGCACGTGGTGGTGTTGATGCTCAGACCTTGGTGGATCAGAGCAGAGCGCGCCGGGAGGCTGAACTGGCGGCTCAGCTGGCGGCTCAACAACAATCTCCGGTTTATCCATCAGCATCAGTGGAAGCAGGAGTGACTTCTAGAACCTTGGGTGTGCCATGTTTAGTGTCGGCTCTGCGCAACGAGCGTTTGCCTAAGGATTTCAAGGGTCCTCGTAAGGTGCCGAATTACACGGCAAATTAGCTCCCTAAGGCTTGGATTGGGAGCTACGAGATGGCCATGGAGATGCTAGATGTTAGTGATGCTGCATGTGCTAAATAGTTCACCATGATGTTGGATGGGCCGTCTCGTACTTGGTTGAAAGGGCTGCCCGCTAACTCCATTAGATCATGGGCGGAATTGAAAACTCGTTTCATCCAAAACTTTAAGGACACGTGCAAGCAGCCTATGTCAATCCTGGATTTGGATCCTTGTGTCCAAGGTGAGGGCGAGTCAACAACCAATTGGGTGCGCCGAATCTCAGCTGTTATACACTCATCGGATAGTATCAATGTTGGTTCAGCAGTCCTGATGTTGGAGAAGAACTGTCATTTTCTCCCCCTTAAGGAGAAACTAGGGCGGCTTAAACGCCACTGAATGACATGGGGAGCTCATGGTGGCTCTTGTCAAATATGCCGACTCTGATAGTACCAAAGACCCCGACTCTGATGAGGAGAAGGAGGGTAAAGGGAAGAAGAGTGGCAGTGCGAAGGGACAACAGCATAACACGGCGGGTCACGGTGGCAACGGTAAGTGCAAGGCTGAGGGCGGTTTAGACTTTGTGGCCAACACCAATACGCAGAACAATAATCAGCATAAGAAGGGAAAGCCGCTCCGGTTTGGCGGGCCAAAGTTCAACCTTGAGGCGATGATGAACCAGCCTTGCCCAAAGCATGGTAAGTAGGAGAAGCCGGCCAATCATCGACGGAAGGGTTCCTTCATCATGAGGGAGTACAGAAATTCCAATTTTTTCTAGAATAATCATGGGCCGAATGGCGGTTCAGGATCCGGCTCTCATGGGCCTGGCTTTGGTGGTGGCGGCTCAAACTCTGGTTTTCAGGGCCAAGGCAATCAAGGTGGTTTTAATCAGCAGTCTGGTCAAGGGAATCAGCAGCAGCAATCTGGTTATCAGAGTAATCCGAAGTAGTTGAATAGTGGACAGTATCATGTGTTCACTACGAGTTTGTGTAAACATGACCAGAAGATTCATAAAAGGGCGGTGAATGAAGTTGAACCGGCGATTCCCCGTTACTTACGATGGTCTGAACATCCTATCCTTTGGAGTCGTGAGGATCACGCACCCCGGGTTGACAATCCGGGTCATTTGGCTTTGGTGGTTGCGCCTTAGGTTGGAGGATACAAGTTCACTAAGGTGCTCATGGATGGAGGCAGTAGTATCAATACCCTTTACTACGAAACTTTTCGTCGTATGAGTTTGACTGACAAGGATCTTAAGCCGTCTAACACTATTTTTCATGGGGTGGTGCCTGGTAAGTCGGCGTATCCAGTGGGCAAGATAGCTTTGGAAGTGGCCTTTGGTGATGATCATGATTCCAGAGTCGAGACTCTGACCTTTGAGGTGGTTAAGATTAAGAGCCCTTATCACGCCTTGTTTGGGTGGCCGGCTTATGCTAAGTTCATGGCAAGACCTTGTTATGTTTATCTGCAGCTTAAGATGCCGGGTCATAAGGGTATTATCACTGTACATGGGAATAGAAATATAGCCTTGGAGTGTGAAGAGGGCGATGCTGCACGTGCTGAGTCTGTTTGTGCAACAGAGGAGTTGAAATTTTATAAAGATAATGTTGACCCGACAGATATGACACCTTTGAAGAAGCCAACCACAGAGCATGAACCCCTGTTGAAATTTAAGTCGGCAGATGACACTAAGCTGGTTGATTTTGCTCTTGGCGATTCATCTAAACAGTTTAGTATCAACGCTAATCTGGATCCAAAATAGGAAAGCGCGCTCATCGAGTTCATCCGTGAGAACCGGGACATCTTTGCATGGAAGCCTTTAGACATGCCAGGTGTACCGAGGGAACTCGCTGAGCACACTCTCAATACTGATCTGAAGTTTAAGCCGGTCAAGCAATTCCTTCGTCGCTTCAATGAAGAGAGCCGTAAGGCCATTGGTGAAGAAGTTGCCGGCTCTTGGCAGCTGGGTCCATCGTTGAAGTTTTTCATCCTGAATGGTTGGCTAACCCGGTGCTGGTGCTTAAGAAAAATGGTACTTGGCGCATGTGCGTGGACTACACGGACCTTAATAAAGCCTGTCGGGCTGATCCTTTTGCTCTCCCTCGTATTGATCAGATCATTGATGCTACGGCGGGTTGTGAGCATTTGAGTTTTTTGGATGCTTATTCTGGGTGTCATCAGATCAAGATGGCAGTTAAGGACCAGGAGAAGACCGCCTTCATCACTCCTTTTGGAGCCTTCTGTTATGTGTCTATGCCTTTTGGGCTCAAGAGTGCCCAGGCAACTTACCAGCGGTGTGTGCAAAATTTCCTTCATGATCAGATTGGACGCAATGTTCATGCTTATGTGGATGATATTGTTGTGAAATCCAGGAAAAAGGAAACCTTGATAGATGATTTGAAAGAAACCTTTGACAACCTCTGGGTTTACAAGATGATGCGTAACCCGGCCAAGTGCGTTTTTGGTGTGCCGGCCGGCAAGCTCTTGGGTTTCTTGGTTTCTGAAATAGGCATTGAGGCTAACCCGGAAAAGATCAAGGCTATTACTTCCTTGGCTAAACCGGCATGTATCAATGATGTTCAGCGTCTGGCGGGTCGTATTGCGGCCTTAAGCCGGTTCATAAGCCGGTTGCGAGAAAAAGCTATCCCTCTATACCAGATGATGAAGAAAACAAACCACTTTGTCTGGAGTGATGCTGCTGATCAGGCGTTTGAAGCCTTGAAGAAACAGTTAGCTAAACCGCCGATCCTTGCTGCTCCTATTGATAAGGAGCCCTTGTTGTTGTATGTGGCTGCCAACAGCCAAGCTGTCAGCATGGCGATTGTGGTGGAAAGGAAGGAATCAGGCAAGGAGTATCCGGTTCAGCGGCCGATTTATTATATCAGTGAGGTCCTCATTGAATCCAAGCAGAGGTATCCACATTGGCAGAAACTCGTATATGGACTGTTCATGGCTAGTCGTAAACTGAAGCGGTACTTCTTTGGTCATCCCATCACTGTGGTCAGTTCTGCCCCTTTGGGGGATATTATTCAAAACAGAGAGGCCACAAGTCGGGTAGCCAAGTGGGCCATTGAGCTTGGACCCCATGGTTTGAAATACATGCCTCGCACAACCATCAAATCTCAAGCACTTGTGGATTTCATCAATGATTGGACAGAGCCGCAGATGCCTGAGGAGAAGCCGGATAGTACATATTGGACTATTCACTTTGATAGATCTAGACAGTTGGAAGGCTCGGGGGCTGGAGTTATTTTGACTTCCCCACGAGGTGATAAATTTTCTTATGTTTTAAGGTTGATGTTCCCTTGTACTAACAATGCAGCTGAGTATGAAGCCTTACTACATGGTCTTCGGGTGGCTAAGGAGATGAATCTAACCCGGGTGAGGTGTTTGGGTGACTCAGATTTGGTGGCTCAAAAAGTTTCACGCACTCATGGCGGCTTACCGCCGCGAGGTTGATACTATTGCCGGTCATTTCAAAGGTTATCAAGTGGAACATGTTGATCGCAGGAAAAATGAGGCGGCTGATGCTTTGAGCCGGTTAGGGTCCCAGCGTAAACTGGTACCACCTAATGTTTTCCTTGATATTCTGCATAATCCTTCAGTCAAATTGCCTAAACAGGAGGATCTTGCTATTCCTGACCCGGAGACGCAGTTGGTGGCTGCTCTTCATGTATTCCTGATTGGACAGTTCCATACTTGGCTCATATGACCCGAGGTGAGTTACCTGAAGATAAAACTTTGGCCAGGCAGATAACCCGGCGGTCTAAGTCAATGACTATTGTCAATGGAGAGTTGCATCGCCGTAGTGTCACAGGGGTGTTTCAACGCTGTGTTTCTCCTGAGGAAGGCTGTGAGATTTTACGAGAGATTCATGAAGAAGATTGTGGTCATCATGCCGACTCTAAGTCTCTTGTAGCCAAAGTCTTTCGTCATGGATTTTATTGGCTGACGGCTCATGCTGATGCAGAGGATTTGGTCAGTAAATGTGATGGTTGTCAGAAATTCTAAAGACGAGCTCATGTACCGGCTCAAGAATTGAGGATGATTCCAATAACTTGGTCGTTTGCAGTCTGGGGGCTGGATATGGTTGGACCTTTCAAACGTCCAAAGATAAAAAGACCCACCTTTTGGTGGCGGTTGACAAATTCACAAAGTGGGTTGAGGGAGAGCCGGTCAGTAAGTGTGACGCGGCAACAGCGGTTCAGTTCATCAAAAAGGTGATTTTCCGGTTTGGCTATCCTCACAACATTATAACTGATAATGGTACTAATCTGTCAAAGGGTGCCATGAAAGAATTATGTCAACTGGAGCATAATCGTCTTGATGTATCATCAGTGGCTCACCCCCAGTCCAATGGTCAATTTGAAAGAGCCAATCAAGAGATCTTAAAAGGCATCAAGCCCCGGCTTATGGTCCCTTTGCAGAGGACACCGAGTTGTTGGGTGGAGGAATTGCCCTCAGTGTTATGGAGCATTAATACTACCCCAACAGATCTACGGGTTACACGCCTTTCTTCATGGTTTACGGAGTAGAGGCGGTTCTCCCTAGTGACATCCATCACGATTCGTCCCATGTGGCAACTTATGTTGAAACTGATAATGAAAAGCACGTCAGGATGCTCTTGACCTGTTGGATGAGGAGCGTGACCGTGCGGTGGCTCATTCAGCGATTTACTAGCAAGATCTGCGTCGTTATCATAGCTGCCGGGTTAAAACCAGGACCTTTCAAGAAGGAGATTTGGTGCTCCGGCTCATCCAGGATCAAACTGACATGCACAAGCTATCCCCACCTTGGGAAGGACCTTTGTGGTCAGCAAAAATATGAACAACGGGTCATACTACCTTATCGATGTTCGAGACTAAGGACTCATGCACGTCGGAGGAAGAGACCCGTGATGACCCACAAGTATAGGGGATCTATCGTAGTCCTTTTGATAAGTAAGAGTGTCGAACCCAACGAGGTGCAGAAGGAAATGACAAGCGGTTTTCAGTAAGGTATTCTCTGCAAGCACTGAAATTATCGGTAACAGATAGTTTTGTGATAAGGTCATTTGTAACGGGTAACAATTAATGAAAGTAAATAAGGTGCAACAAGATGGCCCAATCCTTTTTGTAGCAAAGGACAAGCCTGGACAAACTCTTATATGAAGGAAAACGCTCCCGAGGATACATGGGAATTATCATCAAGCTAGTTTTCATCATGGTCATATGATTCGCGTTCGTTACTTTGATAATTCGGTATGCGGGTGGACCGGTGCTTGGGTGCTGCCCTTTCTTGGACAAGCATCCCACTTATGATTAACCCCTATTGCAAGCATCCACAACTACAAAAGAAGTATTAAGGTAAACCTAACCATAGCATGAAACATATGGATCCAAATCAGCCCGTTACGAAGCAACTCATAAATTAGGGTTTAAGCTTCTGTCACTCTAGCAACCCATCATCTACTTATTACTTCCCAATGCCTTCCTCTAGGCCCAAACAATGGTGAAGTGTCATGTAGTCGACGTTCACATAACACCACTAGAGGAGAGACAACATACATCTCATCAAAATATCGAACGAATACCAAATTCACATGACTACTTATAGCAAGACTTCTCCCATGTCCTCAGGAACAAACGTAACTACTCACAAATCATATTCATGTTCATAATCAGAGGGGTATTAATATGCATTAAGGATCTGAACATATGATCTTCCACCAAATAAACCAACTAGCATCAACTACAAGGAGTAATCAACACTACTAGCAACCCATAGGTACCAATCTGAGGTTTTGGGACAAAGATTGGATACAAGAGATGAACTAGGGTTTGAGAGGAGATGGTGCTGGTGAAGATGTTGATGGAGATTGACCCCCTCCCGATGAGAGGATCGTTGGTGATGACGATGGTGATGATTTCCCCCTCCGGGAGGGATGTTTCCCCGGCAGAACAGCTCCGCCGGAGCCCTAGATTGGTTCCGCCAAGGTTCCGCCTCGTGGCGGCGGTGTTTCGTCCCGAAAGCTTGCTTATGATTTTTTTCCAGGGTAAAAGACTTCATATAGCAGAAGATGGACACCGGAGGCCTGCCATGGGGCCCACGAGGCAGGGGGCGCGCCCCCACCCTCGTGGCCAGGGTGTGGCCCCCCTCTGGTTAATTCTTTCTCCAGTATTTTTTATTAATTCCAAAACGTGCCTTCGTGAAGTTTCAGGACTTTTGGAGCTGTGCAGAATAGGTCTCTAATATTTGCTCCTTTTCCAGCCCAGAATTCCAGCTGCCGGCATTCTCCCTTCTTCATGTAAACCTTGTAAAATAAGAGAGAATAGGCATAAGTATTGTGACATAACGTGTAATAACAACCCATAATGCAATAAATATCGATATAAAAGCATGATGCAAAATGGACGTATCAACTCTCCCAAGCTTAGACCTCGCTTGTCCTCAAGCGGAAGCCGATAACGAAAAATATGTCCACATGTTTAGAGATAGAGGTGTCGATAAAAATAAAATACGGACATGAGGGCATCATGATCATTCTTATAACAGCAACATATATATTGTCATATGATTCCTTATGCTCAAGTAACAATCTATTCACAATGTAAAGTATGAATTAGAAACTCCATTGAGAACTAACAAACTATGATCTCGGTCATTGAAGCAATTGCAATTTATCATAACATCGGAAAGAGTCATATAAGAGCTTTTCAGCAAGTCCACATACTCAACTATCATTTAGTCTTTCATAATTGCTAACACTCACGCAATACTTATGGGTATGGAGTTTTAATTGGACACAGAGAAAGATAGGGGCTTATAGTGTTGCCTCCCAACCTTTTACCTCAAGGGTAATGTCAACAATAATAATTCATGCTAACTTACATCCAATTGGATATATATATCAGGATCTTTCCAACACAAAGTGCTTTCCAAAGGATAAAATGTGAAAAGGAAAGGTGAAGATCACCATGACTCTTGTATAAGGTATAAGACAAAATAAAAGATAGGCCCTTCGCAGAGGGAAGCAGAGGTTGTCATGTGCTTTTATGGTTGGATGCACGAAATCTTAATGCAAAGAACGTCACTTTATATTGCCACTTGTGATATGGACCTTTATTATGCAGTCCGTCGCTTTTATTGCTTCCATATCACAAGATCGTATAAAGCTTATTTTCTCCACACTAATAAATCATACATATTTAGAGAGCAATTTTTATTGCATACAACAATGACAAATTACTTGAAGGATCTTACTCAATCCATAGGTAGGTATGATGGACTCTCATGGCAAAACCGGGTTTAAGGATATTTGGAAGCACAAGTAGTATCTCTACTTGGTGCAAAGAATTTGGCTAGCATGAGGGGAAAGGCAAGCTCAACATGTTGGATGATCCATGACAATATACTTTATTTCGGATATAAGAAAACATAACCCATTATGTTGTCTTCCTTGTCCAACATCAACTCTTTATCATGTCATATTTTAATGAGTGCTCACAATCATAAAAGATGTCCAAGATAGTATATTTATATGTGAAAAACCTCTCTTTCTTTATTACTTCCTATTAATTGCAACGATGACCAAAACTATGTTTGTCAACTCTCAACAACTTTTATTCATCATACTCTTTGTATGTGAAGTCATTACTCTCCATAAGATCAATGATCTCTTTATTTCTTTTTATTCTTTCTTTTTTTTTTATTCCCTCAAGATCATAGCAAGATAATGAAGCCCTTGACTCAACACTAAACTTTATTATATATAGCTCACGGACTCGATTACATAGAAGGATCATAAAGCAAAACTCAAAACTAAATCATACTAAAACTTTATTCTACTAGATCAAGATATTACCAAAAGGATCGAACTACGAAAACGGTAAAGATAGGAGTGTGATGGTGATACGATACCAGGGCACCTCCCCCAAGCTTGGCAGTTGCCAAGGGGAGTGCCCATACCCATGTGATTATATCTCTTTCCTCGGGGGTGGTGATGATGGAGTTGTTGATGATGTAGGCTTGTCGTCCATCTTCCAAGGCATAGGCTCACCATCATAGAAGGATGATCGAGTCTCCGGAATCCTCAAATCTGCAGCCAAACTCATCCTCTTGAATCTATATTCATACTCACAGTTTTGGTTTTGCAGGTCATAGATCTGGGCTTGGAGGTGCTCGATTTTCTCATGAAGCTTGAAGATGGCCTCCCCAATGTTCTTGGCATCCAGCTTGTGGTTGTTGGTGAACTCCGCGATCATCATGTGGTTGGTGTCGAGTCCACGTTCCACCATCCCTTGGCACTTGAAAACTTGCTGCTCCATTGCTTCGAGTCTTGTCTCCATGCTTCCGGTCCTCCTGGGTCCCTCAACATCGCGGATGTGCAGCACCCCCTCATGCATCTCAATGGTTTGAGGATGTTGCAGCACTTCCGCGAGGTAGGGGTTGATGACCTTCTCGAAGAACTTGTCCTTGGGGGCACTTGGAGACGTCATGGTGATCTAGATCTCTCAGAAAAACAGCTCGAAACAAGAACAGAGGATATTTGCGTGGTACGGTGGTCAAAACCTTCGGGAGATTATATAATGAATTTTTACCGACCAAAAGAAGTATCGTGCAAGAAAACGGAGTCCGGAGAGCACACGAGGTGCCCACGAGGCAGGGGGCGCGCCCAGGGGGTAGGGCGCGCACTCCACCCTCGTGGATGACTCGTGTCCTCTTCGAACTACTTCTTATTTTCCTATTTTCTTAAATATTCCAAAACAGAGAAAAATTACCATTAGAACTGTTTTGGAGTCTGTTTACTTACCGTACCACATACATATTCCTTTTCGGAGTCTGAAACGTTCTGGAAAGTGTCCCTTATGTATTCCTCCGGGGTTACGGTTTCAATAACATTAGTTTCAACATTTATAGGATTACCTGAGATATAATGTTTGATTCTTTGACCGTTCACCACCTTCGGATTTGTGCCTTCGAAGTTGTTGATTTTTATGGCACCGGAACGATAGACCTCCTCGATAACGTAAGGACCTTCCCATTTAGAGAGAAGTTTTCCTGCAAAAAATCTTAAACGAGAGTTGAATAGCAACACATAATCACCTACATTAAACTCACGCTTTTGTATCCTTTTGTCATGCCATCTTTTAACTTTTTCTTTAAACAGTTTGGCATTCTCATAGGCCTGGGTTCTCCATTCATCAAGTGAGCTAATGTCAAATAGCCTCTTCTCACCGGCAAGTTTGAAATCATAATTGAGCTCTTTAATGGCCCAATATGCCTTATGTTCTAGTTCGAGAGGTAAGTGACATGCTTTTCCATAAACCATTTTATACGGAGACATACCCATAGGATTTTTATATGCAGTTCTATAGGCCCATAATGCATCATCAAGTTTCTTGGACCAATTCTTTCTAGATCTATTAACAGTCTTTTGCAAAATTAATTTGAGCTCTCTATTACTCAATTCTACTTGACCACTAGACTGTGGGTGATATGGAGATGCAATTCTATGATTAACATCATACTTAGCAAGCATTTTACGAAAGCACCATGAATAAAATGTGAACCACCATCAGTCATTAAATATCTAGGGACTCCAAACCTCGGAAAAATAACTTCTTTAAGCATCTTAATAGAGGTGTTATGATCAGCACTACTAGTTGGAATAGCTTCTACCCACTTAGTAACGTAATCAACAGCAACTAAAATATGTGTATACCCATTAGAGGAAGGAAACGGTCCCATATAATCAAAGCCCCAAACATCAAATGGTTCAATAACAAGTGAATAGTTCATAGGCATTTCTTGACGTCTACTAATATTACCAATTCTTTGACATTCATCACAAGACAAGACAAACTTACGGGCATCTTTGAAGAGAGTAGGCCAATAAAAACCGGATTGCAATACCTTATGTGCAGTTCTATCTCCAGCGTGGTGTCCTCCATAAGCTTCGGAGTGACACTTGCGTAGGATCTGTTCCTGTTCATGCTCAGGTACACAACGTCTAATAACACCATCTACTCCTTCTTTATAAAGGTGTGGGTCATCCCAGAAGTAATGTCTTAAATCATAGAAAAACTTTTTCTTTTGCTGGTATGTGAAACTAGGTGGTATAAATTTAGCAACAATGTAATTAGCATAATCAGCATACCATGGAGCAGTACGAGAAGCATTTATGACAGCTAATTGTTCATCAGGAAAGCTATCATCAATAGGTAGTGGGTCATCAAGAACATTCTCTAACCTAGACAAGTTGTCTGCAACGGGGTTCTCAGCTCCCTTTCTATCAATAATATGCAAATCAAATTCTTGTAGCAAGAGAACCCATCTAATAAGTCTAGGTTTAGCATCTTTCTTTTCCATAAGATATTTAATAGCAGCATGATCAGTGTGAACAGTTACTTTAGAATCAACAATATAAGGTCTGAACTTATCACAAGCAAATACAACTGCTAAAAATTCTTTTTCAGTAGTAGCATAATTTCTCTGGGCACTGTCTAGAGTTTTACTAGCATATTGGATAACATTTAATTTCTTATCAACTCTTTGTCCTAGAACAGCACCTACAGCATAATCACTAGCATCACACATAATTTCAAAGGGTAAATTCCAATCAGGTGGCTGAACAATAGGTGCAGAAATCAAGGCTTTCTTAAGTATTTCAAATGCTTCTACACAATCATCATCAAAGACAAAAGGAACATCTTTTTGTAAGAGATTAGTCAGAGGCCTAGAAATTTTAGAGAAGTCCTTAATGAACCTCCTATAAAAACCGGCATGACCAAGGAAACTTCTTATACCTTTAATGTCCTTAGGACACGACATCTTTTCAATAGCATCAACTTTAGCTTTATCAACTTCAATACCTCTTTCAGAAATTTTATGCCCCAAGACAATACCTTCATTAACCATAAAGTGGCACTTCTCCCAATTCAAGACAAGATTAGTTTCTTCACATCTCTGCAAAACTCGATCAAGGTTGCTTAAGCAATCATCAAAAGAAGTTCCATATACGGAGAAATCATCCATGAAAACCTCAACAATCTTTTCACAAAAGTCAGAGAATATAGCCATCATGCATCTTTGAAAGGTAGCAGGTGCATTACATAAACCAAAAGGCATACGTCTATAAGCAAAGGTACCGAAAGGGCAAGTAAAAGTGGTCTTTTCTTGATCCTCTTTTGACACAGGTATTTGAGAGAAACCAGAATAACCATCTAGAAAGCAAAAATGTGTATGTTTGGATAATCTTTCTAGCATTTGATCAATAAAAGGTAAAGGGTAATGATCCTTTTTAGTAGCTTTATTTAATTTGCGGAAATCAATTACCATTCTATAACCTGTAACAATTCTTTGTGGGATCAATTCATCTTTATCATTAGGAACAACAGTAATACCTCCCTTCTTAGGGACACAATGGACAGGACTTACCCACTGACTATCAGCAACGGGATAAATTATACCTGCCTCCAGAAGCTTTAGTATTTCTTTTCTTACCACTTCTTTCATCTTAGGATTTAACCGTCGTTGGTGATCAACAACCGGTTTAGCGTCTTTCTCCAATTTTATTTTGTGTTGGCATAGAGTGGGACTAATGCCCTTAAGATCATCAAGAGTATATCCAATAGCAGCACGGTGCTTCTTCAGAGTTTTCAATAATTTCTTTTCTTCATGCTCTGAAAGGTTAGCACTAATAATAACAGGATATATCTTCTTTTCATCAAGATAAGCATATTTAAGAGTATCAGGTAATGGTTTAAGCTCAAACACGGGATCACCCTTGGGTGGAGGAGGATCCCCTAGGATTTCAACAGGCAAGTTGTGTTTCAAAATAGGTCCCTGTTTAAAGAATACTTCATCTATTTCCCTTCTTTCATTCATAAACATATCATTTTCATGGTCGAGCAAATATTGTTCTAAAGGATCATTAGGAGGCACGGCAATAGAAGCAAGACCAATAATTTCATCTTTACTAGGCAATTCTTTATCATGGGGTTGTCTACGAAATTTAGCAAAATTAAACTCATGAGACATATCCCCCAAACCAATAGTAACAACATCCTTTTTGCAGTCTATCCTAGCATTAACAGTATTCAAGAAGGGTCTACCAAATATAATGGGACAAAAGTTATCTTGTGGGGAACCAAGAACAAGAAAATCAGCAGGATATTTAACTTTCCCACACAAGACTTCAACATCTCTAACAATCCCAACTGGTGAAATAGTGTCTCTATTGGCAAGCTTAATTGTAACATCAATTTCCTCTATCTCAGCAGGTGCAATATCATGCATAATTTCTTTGTATAAGGAATGAGGTATTGCACTTGCACTAGCACCCATATCACATAAGCCATGATAACAATGATCTCCTATTTTAACAGAAATAACAGGCATGCCTACAACAGGTCTATGTTTATTTTTAGTATCAGGTCTAGCAATTCTAGCAGCTTCATCACAGAAGTAAATAACATGCCCATCAATATTATCAGCCAAGAGATCTTTAACCATAGCAATACTAGGTTCAACTTTAATTTGCTCAGGGGGTGTAGGTGTTCTAGTATTACTCTTACGAACCACAGTTGAAGCTTTAGCATGATCCTTTATTCTAACAGGGAAAGGTGGTTTCTCAATATAAGCAGTAGGAACAATAGGATCAACATTATAAGTGATAGTCTTTTCTTCAACTTTAATAGGTGCAACTACTTTTACTTCAATGGGAGGATTATATTTAAACCACTTCTCCTTAGGGAGATCAACATGAGTAGCAAAGGATTCACAGAAAGAAGCTACTATCTCAGAGTCAAGTCCATATTTAGTGCTAAATTCACGGAAAACATCGGTATCCATAAAAGATTTAACACAATCAAACTTAGGTGTTATACCTGACTCCTTACCTTCGTCGAGGTCCCAATCTTCAGAGTTGCGTTTAATTCTTTCCAATAAATCCCATTTGAATTCAATAGTCTTCATCATAAAAGAACCAGTACAAGAAGTATCGAGCATGGAGCGATTATTGAGAGAAAGCCGAGCATAAAATTTTTGAATAATAATTTCTCTTGAGAGCTCATGATTGGGGCATGAATATAACATTGACTTAAGCCTCCCCCAAGCTTGAGCGATGCTTTCTCCTTCGCGAGGCCAAAAATTATATATATAATTACGATCACGATGAACAAGATGCATAGGATAAAACTTCTGATGAAATTCCAATTTCAATCGGTTGTAGTTCCATGATCCCATATCATCACATAGCCTAAACCATGTCAATGCCTTTCCCTTCAAAGATAAAGGGAAGACCTTCTTCTTGATAACATCCTCGGGCATACCTGCAAGCTTAAATAATCCACAAACTTCATCCACATAGATTAGGTGCAAATCGGGATGTAATGTTCCATCTCCTGTAAAAGGATTAGCTAGCAGTTTCTCTATCATACCCGAAGGAATTTCAAAGTAAACATTTTCAGTAGGTTCAGTAGGTTGAGGAGCAACTCTTTGCTCTACTGGTCGGGGTGAAGATACCCCGAACAAGCCCCTCAAAGGATTATGTTCCATAGTAACAAGTGACAGTAAATTTCAGCACACTATATAAATTTTCCTTACCAAATTCCACCTACCAAAGGCGCTTCACTCCCCGGCAACGGCGCCAGAAAAGAGTCTTGATGACCCACAAGTATAGGGGATCTATCGTAGTCCTTTCGATAAGTAAGAGTGTCGAACCCAACGAGGAGCAGAAGGAAATGACAAGCGGTTTTCAGTAAGGTATTCTCTGCAAGCACTGAAATTATCGGTAACAGATAGTTTTGTGATAAGGTAATTTGTAACGGGTAACAAGTAATGAAAGTAAATAAGGTGCAGCAAGATGGCCCAATCCTTTTTGTAGCAAAGGACAAGCCTGGACAAACTCTTATATGAAGGAAAACGCTCCCGAGGACACATGGGAATTATCGTCAAGCTAGTTTTCATCACGCTCATATGATTCGCGTTCGTTACTTTGATAATTTGGTATGTGGGTGGACCGGTGCTTGGGTGCTGCCCTTCCTTGGACAAGCATCCCACTTATGATTAACCCCTATTGCAAGCATCCGCAACTACAAAAGAAGTATTAAGGTAAACCTAACCATAGCATGAAACATATGGATCCAAATCAGCCCCTTACGAAGCAACTCATAAACTAGGGTTTAAGCTTCTGTCACTCTAGCAACCCATCATCTACTTATTACTTCCCAATGCCTTCCTCTAGGCCCAAACAATGGTGAAGTGTCATGTAGTCGACGTTCACATAACACCACTAGAGGAGAGACAACATACATCTCATCAAAATATCGAACGAATACCAAATTCACATGACTACTTATAGCAAGACTTCTCCCATGTCCTCAGGAACAAACGTAACTACTCACAAATCATATTCATGTTCATAATCAGAGGGGTATTAATATGCATAAAGGATCTGAACATATGATCTTCCACCAAATAAACCAACTAGCATCAACTACAAGGAGTAATCAACACTACTAGCAACCCACAGGTACCAATCTGAGGTTTTGGGACAAAGATTGGATACAAGAGATGAACTAGGGTTTAGAGGAGATGGTGCTGGTGAAGATGTTGATGGAGATTGACCCCCTCCCGATGAGAGGATCGTTGGTGATGACGATGGTGATGATTTCCCCCTCCCGGAGGGATGTTTCCCCGGCAGAACAGCTCCGCCGGAGCCCTAGATTGGTTCCGCCAAGGTTCCGCCTCGTGGCGGTGGTGTTTCGTCCCGAAAGCTTTCTTATGATTTTTTCCAGGGTAAAAGACTTCATATAGCAGAAGATGGACACCGGAGGCCTGCCAGGGGGCCCATGAGGCAGGGGGCGTGCCCAGGGGGGTAGGGCGCGCCCCCACCCTCTTGGCCAGGGTGTGGGCCCCCTCTGGTTGATTCTTTCTCCAGTATTTTTTATTAATTCCAAAACGTGCCTCCGTGAAGTTTCAGGACTTTTGGAGCTGTGCAGAATAGGTCTCTAATATTTGCTCCTTTTCCAGCCCAGAATTCCAGCTGCCGACATTCTCCCTTCTTCATGTAAACCTTGTAAAATAAGAGAGAATAGGCATAAGTATTGTGACATAACGCGTAATAACAGCCCATAATGCAATAAATATCGATATAAAATCATGATGCAAAATGGACGTATCAACCCGCCGGCCGTGGAATGTTGCTCATCTTCGGCCTTATTACACCTGAGCCACCGGTTCTTGTGATGTACATATTTCTATGAATGTATACATTATGATGAATATAATAAGCCGACACCCCTGATTATTCAGGGCCTCTGTCGTTTCATTTCTGAAAATATGAGTCTGTATTGTTACTTCATACGATCACTTGGGGGCTTCCTGCTTATTGAGCATAGCTATGACTACCCTCTTGATCCGGCTTATATGCCATGAATGTAAAATACTTGGGGGCTTCGTGCTCATTGAGCATAGCTATGACTACCCTACTATTCCGGCTTATACGCCTGGAATAAAATATTACTTGGGGACTCATTGTTAATGAACAAGAGCTTTGTTGTCCCTTGTAATAGGCTTGGACGCCAGGTGTATTCACCAAAAATCCGGGTTATCCTGCCTTTATTTGCCTGCCACTCCGACCAGTTAATCCTGGAATGACTCACCATACTCTTGACAATCAATCTTATACAGACCCTGAATTTGTCAAAGTTAAAATGGTAATTGGTCATGTGAGGTCCGGCTTACGGGTTTGAATTAAGGTTTAACTCAGCAGCTGTGCGGCCCTTGAATATCACCTGGTATTGAGGCTTGGCAGCCTATGAACGCCTTGTTTTTTCCTCTTTTTGTTTTCTTTGAACATTGTTTGAGGTTCATATTTTGTTGCCATATTGCCATATGGTTGGAAATTGATTAGGCCCATGTTGCCTTAGTGTTCATATATGAATCTATTCGGAGTTTTGTTAACCCGGTCTGGCTTTGGACTTTAAGTCGCCAGTATATGATGATTTTGTGCTTGGAGTTCTGGCTCTAAGCTTTGGATGTTACCCCTTGCTGCATATGGCGTGATAAGTCGGCGGTATGAATAAATTGAAGAGGGCATTGTGCTCTCATCTTTAGGCTATGACCCTTACTGCACGCGGCATGACAAGCTGGCAGTGTGAACAAATATCACAAGTATGGTATTTATTCTATTATTACTATATGAGGTTTTGATATACCAGCCCTGATTATGGACTATTTAGTCATCAGTGGTTTATATATGGGGTATTGTGACCCGCCCTGGGGTAAACCGCCAGGGTACCTGTTATTTGTTTATGTACAGGAAAAATGATAAGCATGATCTGCATAATTGGTGATATTATAAGCATAAGTGGCAGATCTTCGGATAATAGATCGACAATGTTATGCAAATAAACATGCACAATGGCACGGTAGATCATTGTTGTTGACTAGCCTATTACAAGGCATCTGATGGCCCAAAGGGATAAGTGTTTTTGAAGACATAGCATCCGTATGTTATGGCTGGTAAACCGGCTCATGAGTTAAGACTTCTACTCTTGGCGGGTTGAAGTCTCCGGATCATCATGCGCTTCTTCTTCTTCAGCTCCTTGATTATCCATTGACTGGAAGTCAGGCATAGCCCAGTTGATACCGGCTCAATAAGGTTGGATGGATCAATGTTAGGAGCGAAGGTGTGCTTACACGTCGGTGGGATGAGATCCACCTCTTGATGAACCGGCGCCTTCATCTTCTTGTTCTCAGCATCATAAGCCGCCTGGTATTGGGATAGATTGGTCTCTTCAGTCAGTTTGCTTGCTAACGGACACATTGCTCTTGCTATTTCTGCAAAATCATCAGCGCTGAAGGGATACCCGTCTTCTTTTACACTCAGGCAACCATTGGACAAGTCTTCTGGGTCGAGATATGCTTGCCACGCCTTTGCCCGGCTTAAGGCAGTCATGGCGCCGGCTCTGGCAGCTACTCGTTTTAAATCGTCGATCCTTTGGGGCAGCACCGATAACTTCTCCAATGTTTCCTTGATGAGGTGGGCGGATGTTTCTTATGAATAGCAGCAGCGATGGTCCATTGAGCACCAGTGTATAGCTGTTCTACAAGAGTATAGAAAACCTTAAGCTTGATGCGCATGTCTGAGCCCAACTTGACGCTTCGGGAGCCTGCATCAGTAAAATTATTGATAAACCGGTAGATGATTATGATATGCATGCTGGTGTAAAGGAGTCATTTTTACACCTTACCGAAGATGGCTGATGTCATGCTATTGATTTGATGCTTTAAACCGGACAACTCATCAGTCACCGGTTTAAGGGCTGCCTCGGCGTCCTCTACTCTTTTTAATAGAGCCGCCTTCTCGGTCTCCCAGCCAGTTCTATCAGTGCTGAAGTTTTGTTTCAACTGTTCAATGTTTTCTAAGGCAGTCTTCAGCTCCGATTTGTCTTTTGAAGTCTCGGATTGCTGAGTTTGAATATTGGCCCTCAGATCTTTGACTTGGGATTCCTTTTCATTTAGTTCAGCCCGCGACATGAACAACATCAAAGGTATTATGATCATGATTATTTTAAAGTCCGAAGCACAATACAAGTATTTTCCTTGGCACTTGGGGGCTAATGCCTATTGCACTTTTCAATACAAATTTATCTGATGACTCGGGCAAAATGATATGATCCAGTTTATAAAGGCTACATATTGGGATATTGGTTTCAGCCATGGTGATAAGTCCCGGTTTATTCATACTGATTAAGCCGGCCCTTGGGGGCTACAGATGCAAAGTTGATCACTGCTAATTGAAGGCCTGGCTTAACTTGATAGTTTAAGCCGGCCCTTGGGGGCTACTAGTGATGATGTTAATCTATTTTGGCTATCTAAAAGTCTACAGTATATTCGATTCTATCATATTCTATAGACTTGGCGGCTGATAGTGTTATATTTATGAAGAGGATTGTGCTGGATTACCTCGAAGCGCTCCTTCATCAAGTTGACCAAGCCGACTTCGAAATCACGGCTGGTGTGAAGGCGGTTCAGATAACCAGAGTGAATCTCTTGAGTGCTAAATTGAGAATAGCTTTCCAAATCAATCTTCCATTTGCCTTTATCAACAGCAGAGAACTCCTCCTTGGCGCTGTGTTTGGACAGGGCGATGGGATTGCCTGGGGCTTGATAAGCTGTCCTAGTAATCATTATATCATCAGATTCATGAGTCGGCTGAGCAGGGCTGGGCGGCTTATCATTTTTTGGAATAGTGTCCATGGCGTCTTGAGTGACGGGGTGATCCTCTGGAGGGGGATCATCCATAACAGCCTCTGATTCTTGATGCAAGGTCTCAGTGGTGGCATATTGTTCCAGTTCAACAGTCTTGGGCTCTTCAGCCGGTTTGTCAATTATTTTGCTTCTTGCTGGGCTTGGCCATTGCGCTGAAAAGGAAGCATGAGACAGAGTTAATATGACAATTAAGTGCATAATGCAAAGTGAATAAGATTTAATGTGCTCACCCAGGCACAATTTTGAAGGCCGGGATTTGGGTCCTAGTTGAGTCGCTGGAGGAAGAATGAGACGTTCCCTGGTAATTTGAATCGGATGGGTTAAGTGGTTGTCGGAAAAGACCCGCCTTTGGATAAGATAAGTCAGAAATATTTGAAACCTCCGGTCGACGTTTGCGAGATGCTGGGGTGTTCGGTAAGCCGGAGGATAAAACTCCACTGCCGCTGTTCCGGGTTGTGCGGCGAGCTTCATGCTGCTGCTTCTTCAAAAGAAAGTTGGGATCCAAGTAAGCTAAAGGGTGAGAAAATCTTACTTTCCGGCTTGCTTGTCGAGTTTTCTGTGTTGGCAGAGGTTCTGAGCCGGAGGAAAGAGTAATTACCTCTTCATCATCTGCACGGCTGGCCTCCGCATCATCCTGATAATGGTCATTATCAATAACATGTACAAAAAATGAGCCAAGAGAATCAAGTTCTACCTACGACTCATCATCATCCTTATCGTCCAAGTAAAATAACTCGGCGGGATTGGTCTTTTTCTTAGCGGGCTTCTTGATAGCTTTATTCATTGTCCGGGTCTTCTTTACCAGTTTATCCTGCAGCATCTTGGTCCAAAAAGGTGAATTGGCCTGTAAAAAATCGAATGAGCGTGAACAGGCAGTACAAGTGAAAAACATGATTCAAGTGTGAATTTGATTAAAAGCTTATAGCTGGCGGCTTGTTCAGAATGTAGAAAGGATTTAGTCTGACTTTACTGCTGTCTTCCAAGCTCTCATTCAACAGCGTTTTGGTCATATTATTGATGTCTTCATAAGTCAATTCAATCTGACAGTGGCGTTGAGGATTTGATAACTTGCCGGTGTATTCATGCATCAAGCCGGGACGGCGACTTAGAGGCAAGACTCTCCAGGCGACCCAGCATCGAACTAGATCAATTCCGGTCAAGCCATTGGCCATCAAGGCCCAGATCTTCGAAAACACCAGCATGTATTTCTTCCGCTCTACTGTGTTGATGCGGTCTAGAAGATGATGTTTGTTACTAAGCCGACTGGCGCGATAACCCGGCAAGGGATTTCCCCTTCTGGAGAAGTATCTTTACAATAAAACTAAGTTTGGTTCCAGTCTTTGGGATGACTGTGAAGGTGGCTTCTTTTCGGCGCTGTATAGAAATGCCTCCTAGCTCTAGGCTGGGCCCGTCTGTGAACTCGTTCTGCCGGTTTAAGTAATAGAACTCCCTGAATAGTTCTACGGTGGGCTCCTGTTGAAGATACACCTCGCAGAATACTTGGAAGTTGCAGATGTTTGAAACGGAATTTGGTCCGATGTCTTGAGGATGGAGCTTGAAAAAGTGCAGCACATCAAGAAAGAATTTTGAGCCGGGAGGGCTGAAGCCCCGGAGCGTATGACCAGTGAAGACAATCACTTCACCATCCTTGGGCTCGGGAGGAGTTTCAGTGCCTGGGACCCTCCAATGAATGCCATATTTTTGATTAGGACGCCAGTTTGAGCGTATGCGTTCAAGTCTTCCTCGGTGACCCAGGAAATGACCCAGTTGCAGGCAGTTACAATTTTTCCCATTTGGAGATTGAAAGCCTAAAAGAAAGAAATATTACTGGTTTAAGACTATGCTATTAAACCGGACCATGGATTCAATGGTAAAGTGCTATAAACGGCTGACAGAGTAAGCCGGAGGGTGAACATTGAAGTACACAGATATTCATATTGGCAGCTTAAAAGGGGACTAATGGTACCTACCGGAATAAGCAAGCATGGTTAAACCGGAGAGTATTGCCGTGTTATGCAGGCTATGAAGCATGTGATGGCGGTTTAAATAGGGACAATGTTATATGGTGGATCACGTTTATGGTATAAGCCGCCATGGCAGTTATGATACTTCAAATCTATCAGTGAAAATTTGCTAAGTAATGGACAAACAGATTTCACAGACTGAAGATATGATTTTGGATCTACAACAGTTCAGAAAAGGCAATAAATTCTGAAACCTAAGGTGGCAGCAGCAGAAAAGTTTGGGTGCTCCGATGAGATCTTTAAGGAGAGATGTTATTCTGATGATAAAAATGAATGCTAAACTACTACTGCACAAGGTTCATGGCCTATTCAGATTAAAAGCTGCTTGAGTTGAAGGAAACAACAAAGAACGATGAAGAACACTAATGAATAGAGGAGCACTTACAGGTGATGAGGAATAGCGGTGGCGCGCCGGAGTTCTCTGGTCTGGTCAAGTTGATGCAGCGGTCGGAGGTCGCGGCGGCGGAGCTCGGGCGACAGAGGAGACACGAGGAGGCAAGGGGAGGAAATGATAAAGACCCCCGTCCCTATTTATAAGAGGGTGGATACAAGGCATGCGCGGGAATCGAGGAGGCTGAAATCGTCATGTGGCTATATGGACGCCTCGATTTTTGGGATGGTCATTAAGATAATGACCAGTTAAAGATATTTTGGGCCTCGTGCGAAATTAATGCGAAATGACGTCATGGCGGTTTGAGAAGATTCTGTGAGCTGACGTCATGGCGGGTTACAACAAGTTTATCAAACAAGCGATGCAAGATTTTGACAAGTCAGGTATTGAAGATTGATATGAACAAGTCCAAATCAACCTGGGGCCTAATGTTGGGGATATAACTACTGGGTATGAACCGCCCAGGAGGGGCCGGGTCATACCACTGGCGACTTATCGATGAAGATGGCGGGTCATAGCAAGCCTATTGACGGCCCAAGACCTAGAGGCGACTTGAGGCCCAAGAGGATGAACCGCCATATGTATGACTTATATTGTAAGGCAAGCTTAGTTAGTCACCGAGCCGGACACATTGTGTATGAGCCGGCCGGGACTCTGTATGCCGCCGGCCATCAACCTGTGTATATAAAGGGGTGACCCGGCGGCGAGTTAAGGGCAAGAAACAACATATCGAGAACTAGGTCAAGCGTATTCGCTCCCTGGTAATCGAAACCCAAGCAATACAACCCCAAACTAGAGTAGGCCTTTACCTTCACCACAAGGGGCTGAACCAGTATAAACTCTCTGTGTCCTTTGTCCCGTTTAACCCCTTTAAGCTAACCTAGTTGCGATGGCTCCACGACTAGATCCTTACGCTAGGACATCTACCGTGTCAACTCCATGACACCTTGCCCCTTCCATCCTGCTACTTTTCTGGCTGCACTTTCTCTTACATACTTGAATGTTCCATCTTTGGACCTCCCCACCACAGTGGGTAATCCCAAGTACCTTTCACTCAATGCTTCGGAAGAGATGCCCACGGTTTGCTTCAGCATTGCTTTATCATCCTCCTTGGTACCCTTCCCAAAAAAATTGATGATTTCTGCAAATTAACTCGCTGGCCAGACACCACCTCATAGTCTTGTAGGATTTTGAAGCCCATATATATATGTTAGGACCCCGATATAAGGAGCGAACGTTAGATTTCTATCGACCTAATTCCAAACGAATCGTTCGGAATGGCAAGGGGTAATGACCGAACGATCTCGTTCGGGGTGGGGACACCTCCCAGCGCGAACACTTCTAGAAACGCCAACATGGTCCTGTTGCACGAGCATCAAAAGGAAAACAGGCCCAATACTAAAAAAAGGCAGAAAAAATTGCTAAAAAACTGAGGAAACTTTAAAAGAAAAACGCCACAGAAATCTAGAAATTCATAGAAAAAATAGCTGATGAAAAATATATTAAAATTGCCATGGTCCAACAAAAAAATAAACTTGCCATGCCAGAAAATAAATTTGCCATGGTTTTAAATAAATTTCCGTTGGTCACAACAATTTGCCGCTGTTGTAAATTGCCATGGCAATAAAAGTTGAAATTTGCCGCAGCGATTTAGGTAAAACTGCCATGGCAAAACAAAATTGAAAGAGCAAACTTGTCGTGCTCTCAAAATAATTTGTAATGGCCATGACAAACATTCTTCGGATGGACATGGAAAGAAGACACAACGAAACATGGCAAAAAATGCATTTAGTTGCCATGGAAAAAAACATAGCTATAAACAAGGTACTGATTTTAGTTGCCATGGCAAGTTTGCCATGATTTTGAACATATTAGGTTGCCATATTTTTAAACATCTTTAGTTGCAATGGCAGGTTTGCCATGTTTTCGAACATATTAATTAAACTTGTGTGCCATGCTTGCCATGTTATTGTACAAACTTAATTTAAAAAAGTTTGCCATGTTTTTGCACATCTTTAGTTTGTCGTGGAAAGTTTGCAAAAGGTTTTGAGCAATTTAAAATAACGTAGCAAGTTAGCCATGTTAAGTTTGACATGTTTTTGAACATCATAAGTTGCCATAGCAAATATGCCATATTTTTGAACATCTATAACTTTCCCATGGCAAGTTTGCATGTTTTTCAACATGTTAATTATAGAAGTTTGCCATGTTCTTGAACAAACTTAATTAAAAGAAGTTTTCCATGTTTTTGCACATCGTAAAGTTTTCCATGTTTTTTAACATCTTAAATTGCCATGTCAAGTTTGCCATGTTTTTGAACAACTATAACTTTGCGATGTTTTTAACATCTTAAGTTGCCATGGCAACTTTGCCATGTTTTTTAACATCTATAACTTTACCATGTTTTTTAACATCTTAAGTTGCCATCACAACTTTTCTAATAACTAACTAAGAATTTTTCTCTCTCTAAAATTTGCCATGGCATTTTTTTGATATAAACTTAGATTCTTTTTTCACTCTACAAATTTTCCATGGCAACTTTTTGATAAAAACTTAGAATTATTTGTCTCTCTACAATGGCCGTGGCAACTTTTCGGATAACAACTTAGAATTATTTTTCTCTCAAAAATTTGCCATGGCAAATTTTTTTAACAACTTAGAATTATTGTCTCTATCTATAATTTTTTGACATGGCAACTTTTCTGATAACTAACTTAGATTATTTTCTCTCTACATTTTTCCATGGCAACTTTTTAATAACAACTTAGAATTATTAATTCTGGCTACCTTTATTTGGACTACTCAGAATTCACAAAGCATAATGGAAAACACTAATCATGATAAGTACATGGCAAATTCCTAAGTGCACACATGGCAAATTCAGTTTGTACCCCCTGTTCTTAACTCCCTTATGAATTGCATTCAAGGTAGTCCTGTAACTGAGTACACTAGCTGATTAACTCACATGAGAACTGGCTATATGGCTGGGTCAAGGCACATACTGAATTATGAGCTTCTGCAGCAACATAACACATGGATCAGTCCAACTTGCCCAAAAATTATCTTCAGTACCAGCACCGCCTGCCAACAATCCTCCCAGACATGACCGGAGCTACTCTAGCAGCAGCCACGCCTTGATGTCCGACCGTCGTGTACATCCTGCATGGTGTAGTTGCCCCCTTAGGGGTTGTTTGGATAGATGGAATATAGAGAATCGGTTCTATATAAAACAGAAAAACTATTTAACCGACTAAAACCATGTTTGGCTCTTCAAACTAATCCACGGATATGCAAAACTGGATTCCTATAAACCTAGAATTTCAGGTTTGTACAAAAACGACTATTAGTCGTTTTTCTATAAACGCGATTCCTATATCTCTCTCGTTGATCCTCGTGGGCACGTTCATCAGCCAAAGAATTAGAATCTGCAGATGTGCCGGTGACCGGCGACAACCTCGATGGGCTCTCACTAGTGTGCCACACCTCGACGCCGTCATCCTCTAGCCGCCAGCCGCGGTTTCTGCGCCGTCCGTCTTGTCGTTGTCGCCGCCATGGTCAGCTCCTTGAGCATGTACATGTGTCGGCAGCCGGCGGATCAAGTCGATCCAGCTTGTTCCCATCGGTAGCCAGCTTCTACATACACATGTGGGCGACATCGTTTCGTGCATTCTGCAGCCAGCCGATAGAATTTGATCTAGCCATCGCTCTAGGCAGCAAGGTTCTACATCTGTGTGCATGTTCACGGCCGTAATTTCGTGCGTCCGGCAGCAGGCGGATCGAATTGATCGAGTGCTTGCCTCGGTAGCTAGCTTCTACATGAGCGTGTACACAGCTGTCCGGCAAGATCGATGAGTCAACTCTCCTGTATTTGCGTACCTTGATGGAATGTGACAGGAAAATAAGAAGCTCAGCGCAGAATAGGAATAGTACTCTGAATCATTATCGAATAAGGAACTGAGAAACACACTTTCCAACCCAAAAGCAGTCTTATACAAACTCATTCTTAACCGAAATGATAGTAAAACTGGTTTTGCTAAAAATCAGCTAAAAACTCGTTTTCTATAAACCATCGCCTAATATTTGCTATCCAAACAACCCCTTAGTGTTTTTGGAGTATTGAAGACAAATAAGTTGAGCAACTAATGCGTTCGTGAGTATATCCAGGAGATAGAGTCCCTAAAGATTTGGTTTAACACATGGAAGACGACCCCTAAAACTGGATTTGTACAAGTGAAGAATTTGGTGATGAAATTGGTACGGCCTTTGAAGAAATCGATGTGAAGACTTTGAAGCTTGAAGACTTTGTTTTCATAGTTTCTTTTCTTCTTCTTTTGAGTCATAGGAAAAACCGTACTGTTAAAGGGGGTCTAGGTGAAACATAGTTCACGTTTCCAAAGTGATGCCCAAACCTACTCAAACCCATACACAAAAACCGCTTCGAGTGAAGCCTTTGGAAATCTCCAGTACAGCTGATGCATTTGCTAGCAACAGTGACGAAGTTCATCTGGTCGCTGACAAATTTGGTCACGCTGAGGAGTTAGGAGTTCGCCAGTGCGATCTGCCTAAAAGTGAGGAAATTGAGTGCCCCGAGGAATTTGAGAGTTCAAATTCCAACCGTTGCTGCGCCGCGTGCCAGCTGTCGAGTGGATCCTTATCCCGACAATGGTTGAATTAGAGAAGGGCATTTATGACAATTCATGTCGGGTTGCACCCTGGCGATAAATAGCCCCCCCAACCACTTGTTGGTTCGCTGCTCCGAGAGAACTTGACACATGTCGTTTGAGAGCAACCCATCCTCTGACGACTTTGAGAGAATCCTAAGTGAGGAAAAACCCTGAGCCAAAGTGATTGAGCATCACTAAAGAGATTGATCTGTGTTATCCGACGCCTGTTGATACGTCTCCAACGTATCTATAATTTTTGATTGTTCCATGCTATTATATTATCTGTTTTGGATGTTTAATGTGCTTTACTAAGCACTTTTATATTATTTTTGGGACTAACCTATTAACCGAAGGCCCAATGCAAATTGCTGTTTTTTTACCTATTTCAATGTTTTGCAGAAAAGGAAAATCAAATGGAATCCAAACGGAATGAAACCTTCAGGAGAGTGAGTTTTGGAACAAATGTGATCCAGGGGACTTGGAGTGGACGTCCAGAAAGAAGCGAGGAGGTCACGAGGCAGGGAGACGTGCCTGCCACCCTGGGCGCGCCCCCACCCTCGTGGGCCCCTCGTAGCTCCACCGACCTACTTCTTCCTCCTATATATACTCATATACGCCAAAAACATCCAGGAGCACCACGAAACCCTATTTCCACCGCCGCAACCTTCTGTACCCGTGAGATCCCATCTTGGGGCCTTTTTCGACGCTTCATCAGAGGGGGAATCGATCACGGAGGGCTTCTACATCAACACCATAGCCTCTTCAATGATGTCTGAGTAGTTTACCACGGACCTTCGGGTCCATAGTTATTAGCTAGATGGCTTCTTCACTCTCTTTGGATCTAAATACAAAGTTCTCCTCGATCTTCTTGGAGATCTATTCGATGTAATTCTTTTTGCGGTGTGGTTGTCGAGATCCGATGAATTGTGGGTTTATGATCAAGATTATCTATGAACAATATTTGAATCTCCTCTTAATTCTTTTATGTATGATTTGTTATCTTTGCAAGTCTCTTCGAATTATCAGTTTGGTTTGGCCTACTAGATTGATCTTTCTTGCAATGGGAGAAGTGCTTAGCTTTGGGTTCAATCTTGCGGTGTCCTTTCCTAGTGACAGCAGGGGCTGTAAGGCACATATTGTATTGTTGCCATCGAGGATAAAAAGATGGGGTTTATATCATATTGCTTGATTTTATCCCTCTACATCATGTCATCTTGCCTAATGCGTTACTCCGTTCTTATGAACTTAATACTCTAGATGCATGCTGGATAGCAGTCGATGTGTGGAGTAATAGTAGTAGATGCATAATCGTTTCGGTCTCCTTGTCGCGGATGTGATGCCTATATACATGATCATGCCTAGATATTCTCATAACTATGCACTTTTCTATCAATTGCTCGACAGTAATTTGTTCACCCACCGTAATACTTATGCTATCTTGAGAGAAGCCACTAGTGAAACCTATGGCCCCCAGGTCTATTTTCCATCATATAAGTTTCCAATCTATTTTACTTTGCAATCTTTACTTTCAGTTTATATTATAAAAATATCAAAAATATTTATCGTATTATCTCTATCAGATCTCACTTTTGCAAGTGGTCGTGAAGGGATTGACAACCCCTTTGTCGCGTTGGTTGCAAGGTTCTTATTTGTTTGTGTAGGTACGAGGCGACTTGTGTGTGGTCTCCTACTGGATTGATACCTTGGTTCTCAAAAACTGAGGGAAATAGTTACGCTACTTTGCTGCATCACCCTTTACTCTTCAAGGGAAAAACCAACGCAGTGCTCAAGAGGTAGCAAGAAGGATTTCTGGCGCCATTGCCGGGGAGATCTACGCCAAGTCAAGTCAAGACATACCAAGTACCCATCACAAACTCTTATCCCTCGCATTACATTATTCGCCATTTTCCTTTCATTTTCCTCTCCCCCACTTCACCTTTGTCGTTTTATTCGCCCTCTTTTCCGTTCGTCTCTTTTCGCTTGCTTCTTGTGTGCTTGTGTGTTGGATTGTTTGTCACGATGGCTCAAGATAATACTAAATTGTGTGATTTTTCCAATACCAACAACAATGATTTTCTTAGCACTCCGATTGCTCCTATTACCGATGCTGAATCTTGTCAAATTAATGCTGCCTTGCTAAATCTTGTCATGAAAGATCAATTCTCTGGCCTTCCTAGTGAAGATGCCGCTACACATCTAAACAACTTTGTTGATTTGTGTGATATGCAAAAGAAGAAAGACGTGGATAATGATATTGTTAAATTGAAGCTATTTCCGTTTTCTCTTAGAGATTGTGCTAAAACTTGGTTTTCGTCTTTGCCTAAAAATAGTATTGATTCTTGGAATAAGTGCAAAGATGCTTTTATCTCTAAGTATTTTCCTCCCGCTAAGATCATCTCTCTTAGAAACGATATTATGAATTTTAAGCAACTTGATCATGAACATGTTGCACAATCTTGGGAGAGGATGAAATTAATGATACGTAATTGCCCTACACATGGTTTGAATTTATGGATGATTATACAAAAATTTTATGCCGGATTGAATTTTGCTTCTAGAAATCTTTTAGATTCGGCCGCGGGAGGCACTTTTATGGAAATCACTTTAGGAGAAGCTACTAAACTACTAGATAATATTATGGTTAATTATTCTCAATGGCACACCAAAAGATCTACTAGTAAAAAGGTTCACGCGATAGAAGAGATTAATGTTTTGAGTGGAAAGACGGATGAACTTATGTAATTGTTTGCTAATAAGAGTGCTTCTTCTGATCCTAATGATATGCCTTTGTCGGTTTTGATTGAGAATAATAATGAATCTATGGATGTGAATTTTGTTGGTAGGAACAATTTTGGTAACAACGCTTATAGAGGAAACTTCAATCCTAGGCCGTTTCCTAGTAATTCCTCTAATAATTATGGTAATTCCTACAACAACTCTTACGGAAATTTTAATAAGATGCCCTCTGATTTTGAGGCTAGTGTTAAAGAATTTATGATTTCTCAAAAGAATTTCAATGCCTTGCTTGAAGAAAAATTGCCTAAGATTGATGAGTTGGCTAGGAACGTGGATAGAATTTCTCTTGATGTTGATTCTTTGAAACTTAGATCTATTCCACCTAAGCATGATATCAATGAGTCTCTCAAATCTAGGAGAATTTCCATTGATGAGTGCAAGGAAAGAACCGCTAGGATGCGTGCTAAGAAAGATTGCTTTGTAAAAGCGTGTTCTTGTAGTTTTCATGATAATAAGGATGAAGATCTAAAAGTGATTGATGTGTCTCCTATTAAATCTTTATTTTTCAATATGAATCTTGATAATGATGGAACTGGAGACGAGTCAACTTTAGTTAAAAGGCGTCCCAATGATTCTGAGTTTTTAGATCTTGATGCAAAAATTGGTAAAAGTGGGATTGAAGAGGTCAAAACTTTACATAGCAATGAACCCACTATTTTGGATTTCAAGGAATTTAATAAGATAATTGTTATTTAATAGATTGTATTTCCTTGTTGCAATTCGTGTTAAATTCTCCTCATGCTTATAGTCAAAATAAAGTTTTTACCAAACATATCGTTGATGCTTTAATGCAATCTTATAAAGAGAAGCTTGAATTAGAAGTTTTTATCCCTAGAAAACTTTATGATGATTGGGAACCTACTATTAAAATTAAGATTAAAGATCATGAATGCTATGCTTTATGTGATTTGGGTGCTAGTGTTTCCACGTTTCCAAAAACTTTGTGTGATGTGTTAGGTTTCCGTGAATTTGATGATTGTTCTTTAAACTTGCACCTTGCGGATTCCACCATTAAGAAACCTATGGGAAGGATTAATGATGTTCTTATTGTTGCAAATAGGAATTATGTGCCCGTAGATTTCATTGTTCTTGATATAGATTGCAATCCTATATGTCCTATTATTCTTGGTAGACCTTTCCTTAAAACGATTGGTGCAATTATTGATATGAAAGAAGGAAATATTAGATTCTAATTTCCGTTAAGGAAAGGCATAGAACACTTTCCTAGAAATAAGATTAAATTACCTTATGAATCTATTATGAGAGCCACTTACGGATGGCATACCAAAGATGATAATACCTAGATCTATTCTTGCTTTTATGCCTAGCTAGGGCGTTAAACGATAGCGCTTGTTGGGAGCCAACCCAATTTTATTTTTGTTTTTTGCTTTTTGGTTCTGTTTAGTAATAAATAATTCATCTAGCTTCTGTTTAGATGTGATTTCACGTTTTAAATTAGTGTTTGTGCCAAGTAGAACCTTTGGGAAGACTTGGCTGAAGTCTTTATGATCTTGCTGTAAAAAACAGAAACTTTGGTGCTCACGAGATTAGCTGCCATTTTTTACTGGAGAGTGCTATTTCGTTGATTCTTTTTGCAGATGATTATTAGACAAATTCCTCACGTCCGCAAATTTATTTCAGAATTTTTGGAGTTACAGAAGTATACGTTTGATCCCGATTACTACAGAATTTTCTGTTTTTGACAGATTCTGTTTTTCGTGTGTTGTTTGCTTATTTTGATGAATCTATGGCTAGTATCGGAGGGTATGAACCATAGAGAAGTTGGAATACAGTAGGTTTAACACCAATATAAATAAAGAATGAGTTCATTACAGTACCTTGAAGTGGTGATTTGTTTTCTTATACTAACGGAGCTCATAAGATTTTCTGTTGAGTTTTGTGTTGTGAAGTTTTCAAGTTTTGGGTAAAGATTTGATGGATTATGGAATAAGGAGTGGCAAGAGCCTAAGCTTGGGGATGCCCAAGGCACCCAAGGTAAAATTCAAGGACAAAACCAAAAGCCTAAGCTTGGGGATGCCCCGGAAGGCATCCCCTCTTTCGTCTTCGTCTATCGGTAACTTTACTTGAGGCTATATTTTTATTCACCACACGATATGTGTTTTGCTTGGAGCATCTTGTATGATTTGAGTCTTTGCTTTTTAGTTTACCACAATCATCCTTTCTGTACACACCTTTTGGGAGAGACACACATGAATCGGAATTTATTAGAATACTCTATGTGCTTCACTTATATCTTTTGAGCTAGATAATTTTGCTCTAGTGCTTCACTTATATCTTTTAGAGCACGGTGGTGTTTTATTTTATAGAAATTATTGATCTCTCATGTTTCACTTATATTATTTTGAGAGTCCTTTAGAACAGCATGGTAGTTTGCTTTGGCTATAAAATTAGTCCTAATATGATAGGCATCCAAGATCGTTATAATAAAAACTTTCATAAAAAATGCATTGAATACTATGAGAAGTTTGATACTTGATGATTGTTTTGAGATATGAAGATGGTAATATTAGAGTCGTGCTAGTTGAGTAGTTGTGAATTTGAGAAATACTTGTGTTGAAGTTTGCAAGTCCCATAGCATGCACGTATGGTAACCGTTGTGTAACAAATTTGAAACATGAGGTGTTCTTTGATTGTCCTCCTTATGAGTGGCGGTCGGGGACAAGCGATGGTCTTTTCCTACCAAACTATCCCCCTAGGAGCATGCGCGTAATGCTTGGTTTTTGATGACTTGTAGATTTTTGCAATAAGTATGTGAGTTCTTTATGACTAATGTTGAGTCCATGGATTATACGCACTCTCACCTTTCCATCATTGCTAGCCTCTTCGGTACCGTGCATTGCCCTTTCTCACCTTGAGAGTTGGTGCAAACTTCGCCGGTGCATCCAAACCCCGTGATACGATACGCTCTATCACACATAAACCTCCTTATATCTTCCTCAAAACAGCCACCATACCTACCTATTATGGCATTTCCATAGCCATTCCGAGATATATTGCCATGCAACTTTCCACCGTTCCATTTATTATGACACGCTTCATCATTGTCATATTGCCTTGCATGATCATGTAGTTGACATCGTATTTGTGGCAAAGCCACCATGCATAATTTATCATACATGTCACTCTTGATTCATTGCCCATCCCGGTACACCGCCGGAGGCATTCATATAGAGTCATATTTTGTTCTAGTATCGAGTTGTAATCATTGAGTTGTAAATAAATAGAAGTGTGATGATCATCATTAATAGAGCATTGTCCCAAATAAAAAAGAAGAAAAAAAGAGAAAGGCCAAAAAGAGAAAGGCCAAAAAAAGATATAAAAAGGGACAATGCTGCTATCCTTTTTCCACACTTGTGCTTCAAAGTAGCACCATGATCTTTATGATAGAGAGTCTCTTGTTTTGTCACTTTCCATATACTAGTGGGAATTTTTCATTATAGAACTTGGCTTGTATATTCCAACAATGGGCTTCCTCAAATGCCCTAGGTCTTCGTGAGCAAGCAAGTTGGATGCACACCCACTTAGTTTCTTTTGTTGAGCTTTCATACATTTATAGCTCTAGTGCATCCGTTGCATGGCAATCCCTACTCCTTGCATTGACATCAATTGATGGGCATCTCCCTAGCCCGTTGATTAGCCGCGTCAATGTGAGAATTTCTCCTTTTTTGTCTTCTCCACATAACCCCCATCATTATATTCTATTCCACCCATAGTGCTATATCCATGGCTCACGCTCATGTATTGCGTGAAAGTTGAAAAAAGTTTGATATTACTAAAGTATGAAATAATTGCTTGGCTTGTCATCGGGGTGGTGCATGGTGAGAGCATTCTTGTGTGACGAAAATGGAGCATGACCAAACTATATGATTTTGTAGGGATGAACTTCCTTTGGCCATGTTATTTTGAGAAGACATGATTGCTTAGTTAGTATGCTTGAATTATTATTATTATTATTATGTCAACATTAAAATTTTATCTTGAATCTTTCGGATCTGAACATTCATGCCACAATAAAGGAAATTACATTGAGAAATATGCTAGGTAGCATTCCACATAATTTTTTTTGTTTTCATCATTTACCTACTCGAGGACGAGCAGGAATTAAGCTTGGGGATGCTTAATACGTCTCCAACGTATCTATAATTTTTGATTGTTCCATGCTATTATATTATCTATTTTGGATGTTTAATGGGCTTTACTAATCACTTCTATATTATTTTTGGGACTAATCTATTAACCGAAGGCCCAGTGCAAATTGCTGTTTTTTTTGCCTATTTTAGTGTTTCGCAGAAAAGGAATATCAAGCGGAATCCAAACGGAATGAAACCTTCGGGAGAGTGATTTTTGGAACAAACGTGATCCAGGGGACTTGGAGTGGGCGTGAAGAAAGAAGCGAGGAGGCCACAAGGCAGGGAGGCGCGCGCCCCACCCTCGTGGGCCCCTCGCAGCTCCACCGACCTACTTCTTCCTCCTATATATACTCATATACCCCAAAAACATCCAGGAGCACCACGAAACCCTATTTCCACCGCCGCAACCTTTTGTAACCGTGAGATCCCATCTTGGGGCCTTTTCCGGCGCTTCGCCTGAGGGGGAATCGATCACGGAGGGCTTCTACATCAACACCATAGCCTCTCCGATGATGTGTGAGTAGTTTACCACAGACCTTCGGGTCCAAAGTTACTAGCTAGATGGCTTCTTCACTCTCTTTGGATCTAAATACAAAGTTCTCCTCGATCTTCTTGGAGATCTATTCGATGTAATTCTTTTTGCGGTGTGGTTGTCGAGATCCGATGAATTGTGGGTTTATGATCAAGATTATCTATGAACAATATTTGAATCTCCTCTGAATTCTTTTATGTATGATTTGTTATCTTTGCAAGTCTCTTCGAATTATCAGTTTGGTTTGGCCTACTAGATTGATCTTTCTTGCAATGGGAGAGTGCTTAGCTTTGGGTTCAATCTTGCGGTGTCCTTTCCTAGTGACAGCAGGGGCAGCAAGGCACGTATTGTATTGTTGCCATCGAGGATAAAAAGATGGGGTTTATATCATATTGCTTGAGTTTATCCCTCTACATCCTTGCCTAATGCGTTACTCTGTTCTTATGAACTTAATACTCTAGATGCATGCTGGATAGCGGTCGATGTGTGGAGTAATAGTAGTAGATGCAGAATCGTTTCGGTCTACTTGTCGCGGATGTGATGCCTATATACATGATCATGCCTAGATATTCTCATAACTATGCACTTTTCTATCAATTGCTCGACAGTAATTTGTTCACCCACCGTAATACTTATGCTATCTTGAGAGAAGCCACTAGTGAAACCTATGGCCCCCGGGTCTATTTTCCATCATATAAGTTTCCAATCTATATTATTTTGCAATCTTTACTTTCAGTTTATATTATAAAAATACCAAAAATATTTATCTTATTATCTCTATCAGATCTCACTTTTGCAAGTGGCCGTGAAGGGATTGACAACCCCTTTGTCGCGTTGGTTGCAAGGTTCTTATTTGTTTGTGTAGGTACGAGGCGACTTGTGTGTGGTCTCCTACTGGATTGATACCTTGGTTCTCAAAAACTAAGGGAAATACTTACGCTACTTTGCTGCATCACCCTTTCCTCTTCAAGGGAAAAACCAACGCAGTGCTCAAGAGGTAGCACCTATGACCTTTGAAGATTGTCATTCTTCCAGACAGTTAGGCGTCAAGTTCTGAGTACACCAAGAGTCATTGTGGTGTGCCGGTGAAAAAGTATGTGAAGGTTTTGCAAGTCTACCTTGAAGACTTACCACGAGTGATTGGGCGAGGTCTGCGGGCCTTAGCTCAAGAGGAATACGGTAAGGACTGTGTGACCTGTGAGTTGCGACTAAGCCGCATCAACCAGACATACGGTTGATGCAGCAACTGGAACTGGTCTACCAAATTGCATTGTCTTCACCGAGCCAACCTAGCTTCAAATTCCTCACCCTCTCTTACATTATTCCGCTGCTAAAAGACGTGTGGTCTATGCTCTGACAAATTTGAACTAAAGTATTTCATCACGCTATCTTTCATTTCCTCATATTCTTCATTTGTATATGATGGTATGATTGCATGTTCTTCACTCCTTACATATCCTGATTGCATATACTATGATTCTGTGTGATCTATGCTCTGACTTATGTATCCTTTCTATTTCTTCACTCTGATCTTCGTCATATTCTTTAGAGTTTGACGAATTTCTAAAAATCTCCCATTCACCCCCCCACTGGGAGATACCTGCGCTTTCAGGATCTTATGGTGTTCTTCCCACTCTACCTTGTTGTGATGAATTGAATCTTTTCCTTTGAGGTTTTGTTATGTCGCGTTGAATCTTTTGGGTGCGAGAGCACTTGATGTATGTCTTGTGATGGGAAATCCGTGGTGACAATGGGATGTTCTATTGTTTCACTTGATGTGTATGTTTCGGTTATCAACTTGCGGATTCCCGTGGTGACATTGGGGTAATCTATGCATAGGGGTTGATACGCATTTTCATATTTCTTTCTCCGATAGAAATCTTGGGGTACTATTTGAAGTTCTTTGTGTTGGATTGAATATTATGAATCTGAAGTTGTTTGATGCATATCGTATAATCAACTCATGGATACTTGTGGTGACATTGGAGTATCTAGGTGACATTAGAGTTGGTTGATGTGTATCATATGGTGTTATTTTAGTATGAACTCTAGGGTTGTTTGGGACACTTATAGAAATAGCTCAATGGATTGATCGGAAAGAAGAACTTTGAGGTGGTTTCGTACCCTACAAACAATTTCATCTTATGTTCTCCACCATAGAAACTTTGGAGTGATTCTTTGTTGCACGTTGAGGATTGTTATATGATCCAATTATATTATCATTGTTGAGAGATTTTGCATAGTGAAAATATGAACCCTAGGCCTTGTTTTTAAGCATTGCAATACCGCTTTTGCTCACCTTTGTTACTAGTTACCTTGCTGGTTTTATATCTTCAGATTACAAAAACCTATATCTACTATACATATTACACTTGTATCACCATCTCTTCACCAAACTAGTGCACCTATACAATTTACCGTTGTATTCAGTGTGTTGGGGACACAAGAGACTTTTTGTTATTTGGTTGCATGGTTGTTTAAGAGAGACCATCTTCATCCTATGCCTCCCATGGATTGATAAACCTTAGGTCATCCACTTGAAGGAAATTGCTATTGTCCTACAAAACTCTGCGCTTGGAGGCCCAACACGAGTCTACAAGAATAAATTGTGTAGTAGACATCACCTGTGCGATGTTATTTTTTGCATTAATGATCCATAAGTCAGTTACCTCTTGTGTGACGGAGGAAGTGGTGCTATCAAGATTTTATTTTTTTATAACGGCACTTCGATGACGGCCGGAAAACGTCACCGGGGTATTTTCGGTGACGAAAAACGTTTATACATGACACAAGTGAAACACGCGAAATAGAGCAAATTTGGTAGTGCTTTGACACTTCATATTGGGCTCTTGCCAGTACTGATGTCATGTGGATGATAACAAACTTTGAAAACTCAAATTGCTGCTTAGGGTGAAGATCAGTAAATTGCACGAAACCACCACTTTGAAGGCTAGGTTTGCAGGAAACACTATGTTACATTTATTTTGCAGGAAACACCACGTCTTGTGTAATCGTTTTGCAAAAACTACTGATCGGTAGATCTGGCTCTGTCAAGTGAGATTATGACAGATGAGGCCCGCTAGTCCGGATGATGTGGCACAATATTTTCACACCGTTGCATTGAATCATTATGCTGCATATGGCCCCATTTATCAGTGTAACACTCCTCTCTTTAGCATTTCATCGAGCAGCTGGCATACAACACACAGGACGCCGGAAGAAATGCCTGGCGGCCACCGTCGCGCGCCTCAGCCAAGCACCAGTGCTCGAGGATGATGTCATGGCGGAGGGCCCGACGAGGCGACGATGCCGTGGCTGTTCCAGTTCGGAGTCAAGGCCGAACGCGACTAGGGCACGTTGGGCGCCGCCACTGCCCGACGAGGCAGCCTGACGCGCGTCCACGGGATCTCCGGCCTCAGGCACCGGGTCACGCGTGCACACCCTTGACAATGCCAGGTTGGGGCTTCTCTGTATTAGCCGGGGGTGCGGCGGGCGGCGGCCTCTGCCTCGGCCTGGGACGAGACGAGGCCATGGCGGCTCGAGCAACAGCAGGTGCGGCTAGTAGAAGTAGGTGTGGCAGGTGCAGCGAGCAGCAGTAGGCGCGGCGAGCAACGGCAAGTAGCATGGGCGACGAGCAGTGAGCGTGGCGAGCAGCGGTAATGAGCAGCGGGTGAAACATCCGCAAGGCGGGGCGGCGTGGATCCGGCAAGGATGCCCCGATCCAGATTGGTTGTGGATGAACTGGTGCGGCGGCGGGAGGTTGGCGAGCTCTAGCACCGGCAGCTGGTCCGAGGACCGAGCACTGGCTCTGTCAGGATCGGGTCAATCGCCGGCTTCTCTGCCTCACCCCACGGTGGAGGTGGCCTCTGCCCCAGTCGGGGAGATGGCGGACTTTGCCTTGACCAGATTTTTTTTTTCATTTTTCTTTCAATGACAGTTGGAACCCACAGGGCCACACATGATGATAACGTTAGCCAACGTCGCCATTACATATGAGACGTTAAGCGGTGCCACGTCAGTCTGACTAGCGGGCCCAATCTGTCATAAATGTACTCAATCGAGCTAAATCAATGTTTTTTTGCAAAAAGATTACACAAGACATGATGTTTTCTGTCGAAAAATTGTAGGTTGGTGTTTTCTGCAAACCTAGTGGTGGTTTCCTGCAATTTACTCGGTGAAAATTTTCCTTTGTTTCTTAGACTACAGAATTGTCTTGACTAGAGACAACTTTGCGCGCCAGAATTGGCGGGGTAGTAGATCTTTCTCTTTTGGACTTATGGGTTGTGTGCATCATCCTTTGCATAGGCTGGGTATTTGCTCAGTGCGAGTGTATCATCTCAACATAACAATCGAATGAGAGTTCCCTTTTAAAAAAACTAGGACCAGGGCAGGAACAACCAAGGTCTGGTCCAGAAGCTCGTGATGGCCCGGGTTTCTAGAAGAAGAAATGTATAAATTATGTAATGGATGCTTTGTCAGATTTTTTTTTTTGTTTCAAATTTCGTAATGTACAAGTTCTGGAATAGCATAAGCCCTCAGGTTTCCAGAATAACGGTTTAAACCTGTCATGTGCTCTTCTTTCACGTTGTGTATCAAGTTTTGTAATGTGCAAATTTCGAAATAACATGTGCATTCGGTTTTCTATAATTTTGTGTAGCTTCAAGAAAAAGGAAAAAAAATTGGATCCGCAGCCAATTCAGTGAAGCATCCACGGTTATCATCCAGAAAAATGGCAGCAGCAACCCATAAAAATTGCAGAAGTGTACAGTCTAGATAAATAGTACAATCCAGGCAATCAATCAAACAAAATGACATCCATATAACAACATTTTTTGGTAACTTAACATTGAGAGAACACTAAATTAGCAACCTGGCCATAAACTAGATCATCTGAAAGGTAATTTAACAAGCAAAACAACATAAGTGTTTTGGCATAACTGAAGTTTATTTCATGAACATATCTCCTTCGCCCTAGTTGTTACCAGTCTTAATCCTTGGCGTAGCATCTGTTCCTATAAGATCAAAGAGGGCAGATATGAGGAGAAAGATAAATGGAAACAAACCAAGACATGCTTTCCTTTGCGCAGTTACAAGAACAACTACAATGACATCGAGTGAGTGGCTACATCATATGATCAAACAACTAGCAATTACAAGAACCTTTCCTATAAGAACAACTAACAGAAAAAAAAAGCGAGACATGGAGTAACAATGACAAAAGCAAGGCACCATATAATCAAGCTTGCATTAACAAATAGTAGCAGCAGATTCACCTAACTGAACTGAACTAATATCAAAGGAAAAGTTCAACCAAACTCCATACAGGGTTATTACTAATTAGAATTAAGTCAAGCAGCTGCAACTAGTAAATTATGTCAGTTCATGAACATGCAGATCAGCTACAAATCCTGGGCATGTGGTAATCACAAAGCATTGAGTTAGGATTGAATCATGTCACGTTATGAACAACACAAATTCATAAGTTAGTACTTCATTAATTACATACACCCAAAAGCTTTTGTACCTCTTTTTCTTTTTGTGAATGTTTGTACCTCTGATTTTGTACAAGAACCGAAATTAGAGATACAAACAGAACATTAACTTTATATTTTTCATCTGATTCGTATATTTTTGGGTCAAACGTTTGTACTAGTGTGATCAAACTCTTAACTAACTACTACGTACTCCTAGCCCAAATTCAGTAGTAGAATATTTACACAGCCCAAATTCAGTAGTAGAATATGTACAGCCCAAATTCAGTAGTAGAATATGTACAGTAAGAAGCTTTTGTGTTTGGTAATACGAATATCTAAATCAAAGGCTGTATCGAACATACCTCGCAACCATCTCAAACCCTTCTTGATCTCCATGGGTACAGTCCATAGTACTCAGCACACACAGGGCAATCAATCTCCCGCCGATCTGGTGCTCCATAGAAGCACGGATTGCACAAACATGGGTGCGGAGGTAAAACAGCGGGCGGTAGCATTGATCGTCCTACAATATTTATCACTGGCGGCCGGATGTTGCAGCCAGGACACAAGGGCAGCTGACTCAGGTTTGGAGGCCGAGGGATGCTGGCAAACTGAGCACCTGGGTTAGAGGCAACACCTGGACCCATGCCTGCAGCCATGAGCACGCCGCCTGGCCCTCCGCCCACTGCATGCGAAATGCGAATGAAGATTTGCAATCAAGTCAATTCCTCGTGTATATAGAATTTAGAGAAACGAGGAGAACTCTGTACTAGTAAATCTTTACCAGCCGGCACGTGATTTGGGACAAATTGGATGGCCGCTGCAGTACCCCCGACGGCCACCTGTCCCGGTGGTGGAGGGAGAATGTTGTCAGTTCTTTGTTTCTTGTGTGCGGGTCCTGGGGCCAGCACTTTCTCCAGCTCCCTCATGAAGCTTGACCCCTCGACTTGGTGTCCGGTCACATCGGGTTCAGGGGCATCTAGTTTGTCCTGCAGATCTTGTAAGTCCTGATTGACAACACCTATAGGAAACGGGAACGAGGAGTCTGTATTTAGTCAGGACAGGAAAGCAAGGCAAGCGCTGGAAAAGGAAAACAAGAAGAACAGAGACTCACCTCCATCTTCTTGATCCGGCGTCGGGGGGGTATCATCTTCGTCTTCGGGTACCAGCGCCTCAAGCAAGCCCACGTCGGCTGTGAACCCACCGCATACAAAGGACAAGAACAGAAATCAGAACTGCAAGTCGGCGGCGATCTATGAAAGGCAGACGGGAAGAAAAGTAGAAAACCGAGACGGACGGAGACTCACCTGCATCCTGAGCGGCCGGCGCTGGGTCCTGTGGCACCTCCTCATGCACGACGACGCCGACTGGCACAGGGACGCCTACGAAGGCAGGAACAGAATACATGGCAGGCCATCAGGTCGTCGGCGATGAAAGATGGGCGGTGGAAAAAGGAACCGTGAGGAAAGGGACGGAGCGGGACTTACCTCCGCCGAGGCCAGCACCGTGAGCGGGCAGCGCTGGGTTCTCTTCTTCCTGCTGTACGTCCTCCTGCACCCCGACGTCGGCTGCAACCGGTACGCCTACAAAGACAAGGAACGGAATTCACGGCGGGCATTCACATCGTCCTCGATGAAGGACACGGGGGAAAGAAAGCGAGGGGGAACGGAGGGGGACTCACGTCCACCTGGCAGCGGCGAGGCCGGCGCTGGAGCCGGAGCGTCGCTTGGCTGTCCTCCGTTGCCATTCCCCGCCATGAGAGGGTGCTTGAAGCGGCCGGTCCGGTGTGCTTCGAGGGAGGACGGTGCTTGATGCGGCGGGTGTGCTTGGCTGGATCAGGCGGCGGCGGTGTGAGTGAGGAGAGAGAGCGGAGCGTCGTGGGGTATATAAAGGCGTGGTCTTCTCTGAGTCTTGATCTCGTCCAACCCCACCAACTCGCCGGCCCAAGCCCCGAGGAAGATTTGCTCGCTCCGTGGATGCAAGCCCTTCCATACTCGCTACGAACCCGAAGCACGCACTGACGCGTGGGGCTCCAGATCCCTGGCCCCACTCGGCAGTGAGGGACCATCATTCCCCGAAGGATCCTTCGTCTCTTAGCCGCACAGCTGGGTCTTGGTGAAGGATTAGCGCTGACACCTATGGCAGGAGGGGTGCTGGCATAATAAGGCTGATAAAGCAAACCAAGGGGACAGAAGCCCCATCCCAATCCTCACCCTGTCTCTCTCTCTCCCCCACATCGCGATATCTTTGCAGTAGAAGCAGCCTTTCCGGTTATGGGTCCAGGTGTTTCCCGACATCGTTGGCAGGGTTTCGTTTGAAACGGAAGCCTCGTCGCGTATGAAGCCCCATCCCAATCCTCACCCTGTCTCTCTCTCTCCCCCACATCGCGACATGTTTCAAACGCGACGAGGCTTCCGTTTCCCGTTATGCGCGGTACTACGTCCTGCCCAAGGCAGTCGGATGAAAGGGAGCTCACTTTCTCAACCCTGCACAATTTATTTTTTGGATGATATATAGTTGCGCCCTGAACACCTATGATCTCTTCACCCAAACCTGGCCTGATCTCGAGAAAAAATTAGCCATCAACCACACCCTGAACACCTCTGATCTACTCCTAACGTTATTTATTACTCCCTCCGTCTCAACGTCTTATATTACGGGACGGAGGGAGTATATAATAACCCAGCCAAAAATATGCAAAACATATGGTATACATAAATAATTTGACATGATAATACAATAAAATTGTCATTTAATATGGAAAAAACCGATTTTTCCATGCTATGTGCTCCCTTCTATCCATATTACGTGTCCCTCAAATGGATGTATCTAGATATATATTTTAGTGCTAGATACATCCGTTTGAATGACAAGTAATATGGATGGCACAGTACCAAAAACAGTCATGAAGAGTTAAATTGCCTTGGACCATGGTAACTATAAAAGATCATATAATGTCCATTGTCAATTAATATGTTTTTTGTGTGAAAGAACACCTACAAAGGCATGAAAACCCTGCATCTTGCCGTGCCATCTGATCTATTGTTGCCATTTTGCCCCACCGCTAATTTCAAAAATAAAAACTCGCTTATAAATTATAGGTTCTTCAATTGTCAAACCTATAATTACATAAAACGGACATAATTAGTTGACATAATAATTAGGACATGCAATTGCAAATACGTGCCTATCAATTATGGGAGGCAGAGGTGGCACGGCGGGATGGTTGAGGTGGCGCGAGAACAAAGAGGTGGGGACGGTGCGTCTCGGGGAGGTGGAGGCGATGATACGTGTGGGAGACAGGGAGAGAGTGAGAGAGAGGAGCATGTGGGCTGACAACAAGGGTTTTCTTTCCACGGGCAGCCCACGATACTACTGGTGCGCGCAATGTGCCCGCACGCCACTAGTAGTACTAATTTTTAGGGGCGTTTTAGTTTAATTAAATTTGTTTTTTTAGGGAAAGGCATTTTTAGTATTTTTGTAGTGTTTTACTAATTCCATTTGTTTTGCTAGATTTAGGGTTTATTTGATTGTTTGCTATGTTTAGTTTTTTTTTATTTGGAGTTATACATAGAACGTCATCCCTGCAATGGCTCCCGCAAGAAGAAATGTTGCTACTGATCCAGGGCACAGAATACTAAGGAAATGTAATAGTTCAAGGCTCAACTGTTAACTTTACTCTAGTTAATTACCTAAACTAAGAACATCATCACTCAATGGCTACCACAAGAAGAAATGTTGCTACTGATTCGGGAACATATTACTATGAAAACATGATGGGTCAAGGCTAACCAATAACTGTTAATTGTTACTCTCGCCATTTTCGTAAACTAAGAACATCATCACTGCAATGTCTACCACAAGAATAAATGTTGACACCGATCCAACTGGGAGTATGAACCCAATCCTAACAGCAACTAGGAGTGCAAATCAAAGCTTCTTAATTTTTGCACCTCGTTGTTTTGGGCTTGCATCTCATGTAGTCGATATATATCTGAGTGATCCATATTAGTACTCGAGCAACTCGCTTACAGGAATTATTACAAGGTCGGCGCATATCCATGTGTTGCAAGAGAATCCACTCGACATGTGTGTATAAATAATGGTGCAAAGAAGAAGATATGTATGTCGAATTTAACGTTGTACTATACTAGGGGTGGCCCATCGGCTGGGAGGCCCGTCAATGGACAACCTCAGGACAGCAAGGGCCCTTCACTCATTTGGGAGGTTCGGCTTTCTGGAAGGCTCTTCATCTTGGCTGGAAGCCAAGGATCTGTCGACCGATCGGATCTCTAGATGAGTTAGGTTAACTTGTAACCCTAGGCCTCCTCCCACTATATAGGTAAGGCCACGGGATAGTTCGAGATCCATATGATGTATTGTCACTGTCTTGGTAGTAGTCATCACCTCATACTTGTAATCCCCCTCACATGGGGTGTTTCCTACCATTAATCAAGGCAAAGAAGGAGAACAGTATTACCTCGACCATGAGGGCTTGAACTGGGGTAAATTCTCTGTCCGCGATCCCTGTTGAAACACCCTATGTGCTCTCCACCCTACTGAGGCTACTGACAGTTTTTTGGTACCATAAGAATTGCTAACAAAAAGTGACTCTTGTTATACCTTGGTTGCCATGGCCAACACAAGTGAACAAGTATCAATTTGGATTCTCCGGTGTGTGCAAGATCTATAAGAAATAGGGAATTTGTAGCCGCAAAGGAGCACATGTGGCATCACCGGATTTTGGGGGGCTAGGCCCTCGGTGGTGTATGATTTTTCGGTGGAGCGCGATGATGCAATGAACACTGGCTGCATACATCGGTGAGCTCATGGCCGAACCAACGAGAGTGGCGGGGAGCTCGGCCATGGTGGAAAAGACCCAATATTCTAGTGCCCTCGATGGCTCCTACCACATCTCCAAGCTCTGGTGGCTCCATTCCCATCCACATGACTAGGAGAGGAAGGAAGAAGGGGAGATGGATAGGGAAGGGGGAGAGGAAGAAGAGAAACTAAGGGAGAAGAGGAAGAAGTGAATGGAAAGAGGAATAAGAGAAAGGGGAGAAGGGAGAGGAGGAAGAAGGAGAGTCTGCCTCCAAAAATCTCAATTATTGACACACCATACTAGTGGTGGGTGGGCTCCTGGACATGCAACTAATATGTAGCTCACCAGCGGCGTTCAAGCAAATCCAACCATCACTACTAAGTGACATGCTACTATGGTGTCCTTTTTTGTCATCCACAACAGTAATATTTGAAGGTACTAGTGGTGTGGCATTTGTCACCACATCACTAGTAACGTTGCCCCATCCCCCTCCTGGGTCTCACACAGTGACACACATATGAAGTGTGTCATCGTCTCCATGCCACTTGTAATAGGTCACAGGTGGTGTTTTATAACTTTTAACACGTCACTAATGTAGATTGTCTATAAGGGTTTCTGCACTAGAAAATTGCTATATAGTTAATGGCAAATGCAAAAAAAAAAAGGTGAGGTTGGCAAAAAATGGTAACTTTAAAAAGAAATGGTTTATAATTTTTTCCATGATTGTAGATTTTTTTGTAAAATTCCCATGTGAGTAATAAACATTTACAGAAAAAACCCTACTTAAAATTTCTTCTATAATTGATGGAAGTTCACGAAAAAATAGATATGACAACATTAATAAATAGTGTTCTTCAGGTAATGAAAAATGCATAAAAGTTTTACTTGGTTGCATGTCAAATGTATACATTTGAAAAAGGGGTCATATGGTAACTTAAAAAATTGTTGTTGTACAAAATTTACCATGATTGTACAAAAACAAATTTCAAAATATGCCATGTGAGCAGTACATATTTAAAAAAACATGTTTTACAATTTTTGTTCATGCAATTGATGGTAATATAAAAAAACATAGTGCAAGTAACCTAGATTTTTTTTTTAAAAAAATGCTCTACATGTCGCGCCCTTGTATGGCTAGTTGTTGGCATCCAGCTGCCAGGCGAGCGCCATTAGACGAATCCCATATCAGGGCCTCGCGACGCGTGGCGTAGCCTCCACCGTAAAGTCGCCGAAGAGGAGAGGGAGCAAAAACGTCGACGTCGGAGCAGTACGGGCACATCTCGCGTGTGAGAGAGAGAGGGAGAGAGGGTAAGGAGACGCCAGGTAGGGTCGACCTCGCCGCACCTGCATCAATGTCTCCCTTGCGCCCACCGGACAACCTTCATGGATTCTCAGCACGTTGGGGTGGGAGATCAGCCAGTGAGACAACGAAGCCGCGTCACCGCTCACGCGGCCACCATGGATCAGTCGTAGCTGCAAATCTCGACCCGCTACCCCTGTACGTGTCGATCTCGTAGATGTACAACGTCGTCTCCCGTTGAGACCGCCAGAGATTATAGGAATCAACAACGGTGTGACAGAGCAACATGGGCAGTGGGAGGGTGTATGGGGTGCGTTGTCCGGAATGAAAAGTCTCGCCACTCTCAGAGAAGACAAAAGAAGGCGGATAGCTTTCACACATAAAGCAAAAAAGCGTGAATGGTTTTGCCTCTAGCAAGTGCCATGATGTCTAGCTTCAAGATTGGTGCGAGCAACAGACGACTGGCATTGCGTTATGGGAGAAACAATCCTAGTGGTCGTCGGGTCTAGAGATTTTTCAAAAAAAATTGTGTGGGCCCAGTGATCAAGGCAGTCGGATGACAAACGAAGGGCCGGGTTTATTTCTTCTACCTCTTAGCCGTTTTCTTCTCCGGTGAATAGGTTTTACTAGTAACTATGATGCACTGCAACATGGGTCCCAAATTACATGTATGACCAGTGTACTGCCCCAATCCTACAATGCTTAGCAAACAAGAGAGGAATCCAATCAATCCATGCATGCTGCGAGACTGTTTGTAACATGCACGTGTAAAGCTAGAACTGTAAATTCAGCAGCAACATAAAAAGATTACTCCTACCCAAAGAGTTCAAACCAAGCACACAAGGCGCACCTTGCATCTTGTACCAACCCCGTTCCATGGATAGATAGAGCCGGTCTGATGGGTCTCATGTCTCATCAATGCGACATCAGGCTGCCAGCCGAACAGACGGCAGGCTTTCAGCGTCATCGTCTTGCGCGCCCACCACCCAGAACCATACGCTCGCAGTCACCAGCTGGTACGCCTGTTGTGGCCCGTGGAAGGCATGGGATGCCCAATGCACGCACGTACCTACGCTATCCACGTAGGCCTCCTTTGATTCATAGGATTTGCATAGGAATTTTACAGGATGAATTTTACAGGATTGACATCCTCTGAAATTTTTCCTTTACGTGTTGTTTGATTCGCTGGATTGCATTTCTCAGAAACCAATCATATAGGAACTTCTTAGTTCATTTTCACAGGAAAACAAGCATGAGGTTGGACTTCATGGAAAAAATCCTCTGTTTTGCTACCTGACGTAGGATTTCCGTTGACAGTATATCTTGTTTCTATATGTTTCCTATTCCTACGCTTCTCAAACCCTGTGAATCAAAGGAGCCCGTACTCACTGTCGATACTACTCCGGCCGGTCGGTCGTTCTTGCTCGTTTGCACTCTTTGTATCTCCCGTATACATGTATTCACAGTCGATGTTCCTGTAGCATAGGCACCTATACATTTTTTTTTGTAACAATTCGATCTAGCAAGCGGTCAGTGAGTGAACGCGTCGGCGCGTTCATTGTGACGAAGCATGAAATCACTTGATACTCGCTACCAGATTAGACCATAGGGTAGGTTAAAAAAAAGAGAGAATAAAAAGACAAGACGATATGTTTTTTTTTAGACAACCTCGCGAAGCTTTTTATTAATTCGTCACAATGTTTACAGGGACGGATGGTAGATTTCCCGGGTGGCCTAACCACACATGGCGACCAGCACCGAGAGATAAAGCATGCTTCGCTAAGTTGTGAGTTTCATAATTTGAGCTCCTACTTTCATGACTAAAAGAACAGAAATCAAAAAGCGAGGAATGGTCTATTATTTCATGTACAACTGCACCATAGCTTGCCGAGTTGTCCATCTTCAAATCTTGCACTACCACTTTGCAATCCGATGCAACCTCAATCTTTCGCGGGTAAAGATCTTCAGCCAGTGCCAAAGCTTCTCTGATGGCGAGGGCCTCCAAAGTCGCCGGATCATCAATGTATCTGAAAGAGAGCGTTGAAGCACCCATGAACCTCCCAGTGTCATCTCTACAAATCGCACCCACAGCACCAAAGCCACTTCTGGAGACTGCGGCATCTACGTTCAATTTTGCATTACCAGTCATTGGGGCCAACCACGGCTGGCGAGCCATCGGCGCCTGCTTTACCATAGGACTCGCCCCGGTTCTGGTATTGACAATCTGCAGCTCAGCAAGATACCTGGTTATGAATACATCGACTGACAATGGTGACTGGAAAATGTTTTCATAGATAGCCTTCCGCCGAACCCCCCATAGTGCCCATAGAGTTACTACCATTCGATCAAAGAGCTGCTGTGGCAGTATTTCATGCAGTTTGCAAAGCCACTCTTTTAGGTTATCCTCTCCTTGTTCAATCATTCGATCAACCAGCTCCTCGGGTGCCAACGCCCACACACTCGCCGACATCGGACAGAGGATTAGCGCATGTTTCAAGTGTCCACTTCACCGCATATAGCACATGTATCTTCCGTGGACATATGCCGGTGTTTCAAGACGGTCCCTGTCGGCATTGATTGACGTGCAAGACGCCATAAGAAAACCTTCAGTTTTGAGGGTATCCGAATGCGCCAGATCATAGACCATTTACTAGTTTCATGTACATCATATGACGTACCACCACTTCCATCTAGCTGTGCTTCATGAGTGTGCTTGATCCGCAAAATCATTCGGTAGGCTGACCGTACCGTAAAAAGTCCTCGGGCCTCCTCATGCCACGCCCAAAAGTCTTGGACGCGACGAGTGCATACCGGGATCCGAAGTATCACCTCTGCATCAACCTGTGCGAACACAGTCCGGACTAGATCCTCATTCCAGGTTGCCGTGGTACGATCAATTAGTTGAGCAACTCTTGCTGGAGCATTAGGCGCCGGGGCGGTAAAAGGCTGCTTTGAGCTGTTTCTCGGTATCCAGTTATCAAGCCAAATATTCGTCGTCTCACCATCCCCAATTCTCCGAATGAGACCTTGTGACAGAACGTCTCACCCGTCCAAAACAACACGCCAAATCTGGGAGGGGTGTGATGTTGGAAATATGCCCTAGAGGCAATAATAAATTGGTTATTATTATATTTCCTTATTCATGATAATTGTTTATTATCCATGCTAGAATTGTATTGATAGGAAACTCAGATACATGTGTGGATACATAGACAACACCATGTCCTTAGTAAGCCTCTAGTTGACTAGCTCGTTGATCAATAGATGGTTACGGTTTCCTGACCATGGACATTGGATGTCGTTGATAACGGGATCACATCATTAGGAGAATGATGTGATGGACAAGACCCAATCCTAAGCCTAGCACAAGATCGTGTAGTTCGTTTGCTAAGAGCTTTTCTAATGTCAAGTATCATTTCCTTAGACCATGAGATTGTGCAACTTCCGGATACCGTAGGAATGCTTTGGGTGTACCAAACGTCACAACGTAACTGGGTGGCTATAAAGGTGCACTACAGGTATCTCCGAAAGTGTCTGTTGGGTTGGCACGAATCGAGACTGGGATTTGTCACTCCGTGTAAACGGAGAGGTATCTCTAGGCCCACTCGGTAGGACATCATCATAATGTGCACAATGTGACCAAGGAGTTGATCACGGGATGATGTGTTACGGAACGAGTAAAGAGACTTGCCGGTAACGAGATTGAACAAGGTATCGGGATACTGACGATCGAATCTCGGGCAAGTAACATACCGATTGACAAAGGGAATTGTATACGGGATTGATTGAATCCTCGACATCGTGGTTCATCCGATGAGATCATCGAGGAGCATGTGGGAGCCAATATGGGTATCCAGATCCCGCTATTGGTTATTTGCCGGAGAGGTGTCTCGGTCATGTCTACATGTCTCCCGAACCCGTAGGGTCTACACACTTAAGGTTCGGTGACGCTAGGGTTATAGAGATATTAGTATGCGGTAACCCGAAAATTGTTCGGAGTCCTGGATGAGATCCCGGACGTCACGAGGAGTTCCGGAATGGTCCGGAGGTAAAGATTTATATATGGGAAGTTTTATTTTGGTCGCCGGAAAAGTTTCGCGCATTATCGGTATTGTACTGGGAGTGCCGAAAGGGGTCCGGGGGTCCACCAAGGGGGTCCACATGCCCCGGGGGGCCACATGGGCTGTAGGGGTGTGCGCCTTGGCCTATATGGGCCAAGGGCACCAGCCCCAAGAGGCCCATGCGCCAAGAGATAAGGGAAAGGGAGAGTCCTAAAGGGGGAAGGCACCTCCGAGGTGCCTTGGGGAGGATGGACTCCTCCCTAGCCGCACCCTTCCTTGGAGGAAGGGCCAAGCCTGCGCCCCCCCTCTCCCTTGGCCCTATATATAGTGGGGGGGAGGGAGGGCAGCAATACCTAAGCCCTGGCGCCTCCCTCTCCCTCCCGTGACACATCTCCCTCCTCCCGCAGCGCTTGGCGAAGCCCTGTTGGAATCCCGCTACTTCCACCACCACGCCGTGGTGCTGCTGGATCTCCATCAACCTCTCCTCCCCCCTTGCTGGATCAAGAAGGAGGAGACGTCGCTGCTCCGTACGTGTGTTGAACGCGGAGGTGCCGTCCGTTCGGCGCTAGGATCATCGGTGATTTGGATCACGACGAGTACAACTCCATCAACCCCGTTCTCTTGAACGCTTCCGCTCGCGATCTACAAGGGTATGTGGATGCACTCCTTCCCTCTCGTTGCTAGTAAACCCCATAACCCACAGTGGCATCATGAGCTAGGTCTATGCGTAGTTTCTATGCACGAGTAGAACACAAAGTAGTTGTGGGCGTCGATTTTGTCAATTTACTTGCCGTTACTAGTCTTATCTTGATTCGGCGGCATCGTGGGATGAAGCGGCTCGGACCGACCTTACACGTACTCTTACGTGAGACAGGTTCCACCGACTGATATGCACTAGTTGCATAAGGTGGCTAGCGGGTGTCTGTCTCTCCCACTTTAGTCGGATCGGATTTGATGAAAAGGGTCCTTATGAAGGGTAAATAGAAATTGGCATATCACGTTGTGGCTTTTGCGTAGGTAAGAAACGTTCTTGCTAGAATCCCATAGCAGCCACGTAAAACATGCAACAACAATTAGAGGACGTCTAACTTGTTTTTGCAGGGTATGCTATGTGATGTGATATGGCCAAAAGGATGTGATGAATGACATATGTGATGTATGAGATTGATCATGTTCTTGTAATAGGAATCACGACTTGCATGTCGATGAGTATGACAACCGGCAGGAGCCATAGGAGTTGTCTTAATTTATTGTATGACCTGCGTGTCAATAAAAACGCCATGTAATTACTTTACTTTATTGCTAACCTTAGCCATAGCAGTAGAAGTAATAGTTGGCGAGACAACTTCATGAAGACACGATGATGGAGATCATGGTGTCATGCCGGTGACGAAGGTGATCATGCCGCGCCTCGAAGATGGAGTTCAAAGGCGCAGGATGATATTGGCCATATCACGTCACTTTATGATTTGCATGTGATGTTTGTCATGTTTACATCTTATTTGCTTAGAACGACGGTAGCATAAATAAGATGATCCCTCACTAAAATTTCAAGAGACGTGTTCCCCCTAACTGTGCACCGTTGCGAAGGTTCGTTGTTTCGAAGAACCACGTGATGATCGGGTGTGATAGATTCTAACGTTCGAATACAACAGATGTTGACGAGCCTAGCATGTACAGACATGGCCTCGGAACACATGCGAAACATTTAGGTTGACTTGACGAGCCTAGCATGTACAGACATGGCCTCGGAACACAAGAGATCGAAAGGTCGAACATGAGTCGTATAGTAGATGCGATCAACATGGAGATGTTCACCGATGATGACTAGTCCGTCTCACGTGATGATCGGACACGGCCTAGTTTGACTCGGATCATGTATCACTTAGATGACTAGAGGGATGTCTATCTGAGTGGGAGTTCAATAATCAGATGAACTTCATTATCATGAACATAGTCAAAAGGTCTTTGCAAATTATGTCATAGCTTACGCTTTAGCTCTACTGTTTAAGATATGTTCCTAGAGAAAATTTAGTTGAAAGTTGATAGTAGCAATTATGCGGACTGGGTCCGTAAACTGAGGATTGTCCTCATTGCTGCACAGAAGGCTTATGTCCTTAATGCACCGCTCGGTGTGCTGAACCTCAGCGTCGTCTGTAGATGTTGCGAAACATCTGACATACACGTTTTGATGACTACGTGATAGTTCAGTGCGTAATGCTAACGGTTTAGAATTGTGGCACCAAAGACGGTTTTGAAACGTCGCATAACATATGAGATGTTCCAAAGACTGAAATTGGGATTTCAGACTAGTGCCCACCTCAAGAGGTATGAGACCTCTGACAAGTTTCTTAAGCCTGCAAACTAAGGGAGAAAAGCTCAATCGTTGAGCATGTGCTCAGATTGTCTGAGTGCCACAATCGCTTGAATCGAGTGGGAGTTAATCTTCCAGATGAGATAGTGATGGTTCTCCATAGTCACTGCCACCAAGCTATTAGAGCTTCGTGATGAACTATGACATATCAGGGATAGATATGATGATCCTTGAGCTATTCGCGATGTTTGACACCGCTAAAGTAGAAATCAAATAGGAGCATCAATTGTTGATGGTTAGCAAAACCACTAGTTTCTAGAAGGGCAAGGGCAAAAAGGGATACTTCATGAAACGGCAAATCATTTGCTGCTCTAGTGAAGAATCCCAAGGTTGAACCCAAACCCGAGACTAAGTGCTTTTGTAATGAGGGAACGGTCACTGAAGCAGAACTACCCTAGATACTTGGTAGATGAGAAGGCAGGCAAGGTCGACGGAAGTATATTGGATATACATTATATGAATGTGTACTTTACTAGTACTCCTAGCAGCACCAGGGTATTAGATACCGGTTCGGTTGCTAAGTGTTAGTAACTCGAAATAAAAGCTGCGGAATAAATGGAGACTAGCTAAAGGTGAGATGACGATGTGTGTTGGAAGTGTTTCCAAGGTTGATGTGATCAAGCATCGCATGCTCCCTCTACCATCGAGATTGGTGTTTGCGTTGAGCATAAACATGATTGGATTATGTTTATCGCAATACGGTTATTCATTTAAGGAGAATAATGGTTACTCTGTTTATTTGAATAATACCTTCAATGGTCTTGCACCTAAAATGAATCTCGATCGCAGTGATACACATGTTCGTGCCAAAAGATATAAAATAGTAATGATAGTACCACATACTTGTGGCACTGCCATTTGAGTCATATTGGTATAGAACGCATGAAGAAGCTCCATGTAGATGGATCTTTGGACTCAGTCGTTTTTGAAAAGATTGAGACATGCGAACCATGTCTATTGGTATATATGCATGAAGAAACTCCATGCAGATGGATCGTTTGGACTCACTTGATTTTGAATCACTTGAGACATGCAAATCGTGCCACATGGGCAAGATGACTGAAAGGCCTCGTTTTCAGTAAGATGGAACAAAGAAAGCAACTTGTTGGAAGTAATACATTTTGATGTATGCAGTCCAATGAGTGCTGAGGCATGCAGTGGATATCGTTATGTTCTTACTTCACAGATGATTTGAGTAGATGCTGAGTGTATTTACTTGATGAAACACAAGTCTGAATTATTGAAAGGCTCAAGTAATTTCAGAGTGAAGTTGAAGATCGTCGTGACAAGAGGATAAAATGTCGGTGATATGATCATAGAGATGAGTATCTGAGTTACGAGTTTTGCTAGTAAACTCCATAGATTGATCTTGGTGATGCGTAGAAAATTTTGAATTTCTGCTACGTTCACCAACATGTGATCCCAGCTCAGCCTGAAGCAACGAACAGTCCGGGAAGTAAATTGCCTTCAGAATTCTGGCACTAAGGGAGGTGCTATCAGTCAACGTTCGCCACGCCTGTCTCGCCAATAGTGCAAGGTTAAAAATTTCCATGTCACGGAAACCTAGACCTCCCAAGTGTTTAGGCATAGTCATAGTGTCCCATGCGACCCATGCGGTCTTCCTCTTTCCCTGCTTGGAGCCCCACCAGAACTGCCGGATGATGGAAGTGATATTTTCACACAGTCCTCTTGGTAATCTGAAACACGCCATTGAATAGACCGGGATTGCTTGCGCGACAGCCTTAATCAGAACTTTCTTACCAGCTGAGGAGAGTAACTTAGCCATTCACCCCTTAATCTTTTCACATACACGGTCCCTGAGATATTTGAAAGTACTGTTCTTCGAGTGGCCAACATCAGTAGGCATGCCCAGGTAGCGTTCACTCAAAGATTCATTCTGGACCTGCAGGTTATTCTTGATGGTTTCTCTAAGTTGTGGGGGACAACCTTTGCTGAAAAATATTGACGACTTCTCATTATGTATCCGCTGCCCTGATGCTGCACAATATGTATCCAGTAGGTTTGACACCGCACTTGATCCTTCCCCACTCGCCTTGAAAAGCAATAGGCTATCATCTGCAAAAAGAAGGTGGTTCACGGATGGAGCCGTGGGGGCCACCTTGATCCCTGGCATAGATGATTGAGAACTTGATTTAAGGAGGCACGAAAGGCCCTCTGCTGCAATCAAGAATAAGTAGGGGGCGATTGGGTCTCCCTGCCGGATACCTCGTGTTGGCTGAAACGATTCAAGTTTTTCTCCATTGAAGCACACTGAAAATGAAACTGAAGTGACCATGCCCATGACAATATTTATCTAGTGTTGATTAAAACCCAACTTTCTCATAATACCTTTCAGATATGCCCACTCCACTCGGTCATAGGCCTTCATCATGTCCAGCTTTAAAGCGCAATAGCTATTTGCCTTGGACCTAGACCGTTTCATGAAATGCAAACATTCATATGCACATATAATGTTATCAGTGATGAGCCTTCCGGGCACAAAGGCAGATTGTTCCTCAGAGATAATCTCAGGCAGAATCACTTTTAGTCTGTTGGCAATTACCTTCGAGGCAATCTTATACAAAACATTGCACAAACAGATGGGCCGATATTGCGTAAGTGATGTTGGATTTGTTACCTTTGGAATCAGCACCAGAACAGTATCATTGATAGAAGCTGGACTTTCCTCACCCTTAACAATTTTAAGAACTATATCTGTTACTTCATCACCACACACATCCCAGTGTTTTTGATAGAAGTGGGCGGGAAAACCATCCGGCCCCGGGGCTTTGCTTGGGAACATTTGAAACAACGCAATCTTGACCTCCTCCTTTGTGTATTCTGCACATAGACTTGAGTTCATTGCGCCTGTTACTTTCTTTGGCACGTGAGTCAATACCGCTTCCATATCATGAACTCCCTCGGAAAGATATAGGGACTGGTAAAAACTGTTGACTAATAATCTTAGCTCCTCCGGATCAGATATTTCCACACCCAGGGAATTTTTTAGTGCCTTGATCATATTTTTCTTCCGGCGTAAGCTAGCCCGGAGGTGAAAAACTTAGTATTCTTGTCCCCCGCTGAAAGCCACTCGATCCGAGCACGTTGTCGCCACATGATCTCCTCCCATGTGGTACAATTCAATCAGCCGCTCGTTTATTTTCAATTCCTCATGTGACGGACCCGATCTCAAGGGATCATCCCTTAGTCTGGCAAGTTTTTCTTTCAGCAACTTGATCTCCTTTCTGACACTCCCAAAGGTGTCTCGACTCCATCTGCCCAAGCCCTGCGCCAGTTCATGCAGCTTGCGGCGCAGCTCATCCACAGAAGTGCAAGGAGGTCTAGCGCTCCATCCCGTTTGTACACAGCCCCGTAACTCTGCATGATTCTCCCACATCATTTCATATTTAAAAGAGGGTTGTGTTTGGGAAACCCTCCCCGCATCTAGTTGCAACAATAACGGGGAATGATCGGATGTTGCCCCCGATAGATGTGTGACCGAGGCCGATGGGAATCTAGCCAGCCACGCAGCAGTAACCAGTGCTCTATCCAATCTACACTTGGTATAACTCCCGCCCGTTACTTTCTTCTCAAAAGTCCAAAAACTACCTCTGTAACCCAAGTCTAGCAACATGCAGACGTCCAACACGTCTCTAAACGCTTGAATCTGGGCATTGCTGCGCTGCCCAACACCTTGATGTTCCTCTGGACGTAGAACCTCGTTAAAATCACCAATACAGAGCCAAGGCAGGTCACTCAAAGTGCTAACGTTCTTCAAAGTTGTCCAAGTTTGGTGCCTCAGATGGGTCTGCGCCTCTCCGTACACACATGTCATTCTCCACTTCGCGCTGTCTTGTTCTTCAATGGAAACATCAAGGTGATAATCTGAGTATCCAAGAATCTCAACCACAACTGTATTGTTTCAGAACAAACCAATTCCTCCACTTCTTCCCTGACTACTAACAGCATAGGAGCTGTCAAAACTCAAAGTTCCAGCCATAGCTTCTACCCTCGTGCTATCCAACTGTGTCTCAACAATGCACAGAAGGGTAGGGGTAAATTGCCTCGCAAAGTCGCGAAGCTCACGAACTGTCGCGGCTTTACCCGCGCCACGACGGTTCCAACAGATGATATTCATTGGGCCCGGCGGCGCTCCTCGAAGGAGCCCGCCAACGATGAAACAGTCTTGCCATGGCTGCCCATATTTACCTCCGCACTTGCATTTACATCTGGATTCATTCTTGGCCTCTTCGGATCCTGCTTACTACTTGGGCTCAGGGGAGTGAGAGGTGGTGCTGAAAGCTGTAAAACCTCCCCTCGCCCGGCTATACTAGATGTGCTAGGAGCATGCTTGTCACGCCCAATATGCGATACTATCCTAAAGAGACTCGAAGGCCCCACCAAGGATAGAACCGCATATTGAAACGCTTTTGCAAGGTGGATACCATTACATCAACATTACATTATATTTGGGGATACATACAAGGCATACAAATGCCGCAAGAATACATCAATATATCATACATGAGATCAACATCCGACTACGGATGAAACATAAACAGAAACTCGAACGACATCCACCCTGCTAGCCCAGGCTGCCGACCTGGAACCTATCCCCTGATCGAAGAAGAAGCAGAAGAAGAACTCCAAAACAAGACATCGCTCTCGCGTCATGATCATCGCAAAAACCTGTACCTGCAACTGGTGGTGTAGTAATCTGTGAGCCACGAGGACTCAGCAATCCCATTACCATGGGTATCAAGACTAGCAAAGCTTAATGGGAAAGGAAAGGATAGGGTGGTGAGGTTGCAGCAGCGGCTAAGCAAGTATGGTGGCTAACTTACGCAAATAAGAGCGAGAAGAGAAGCAACGGAACGGTCGTGAACTAACAATGATCAAGAAGTGATCCTGAACTCCTACTTACGTCAAACATAACCCAGAAACCGTGTTCACTTCCCAGACTTCGCCGAGAAGAGACCATCACGGCTACACACGCGGTTGATGCGTTTTAATTAAGGTCAAGTGTCAAGTTATCTACAACCGGATATTAACAAATTCACATCTGCCACATAACCGTGGGCACGGCTTTCGAAAGATAATACCCTGCAGGGGTGTCCCAACTTAGCCCATCATAAGCTCTCACGGTCAACGAAGGATATTCCTTCTCCCGGGAAGACCCGATCAGTCTCGGAATCCCGGTTACAAGACATTTCGACGATGGTAAAACAAAACCAACAAAGCCGCCCGAATGTGCCGACAAATCCTGATAGGAGCTGCACATATCTCGTTCTCAGGGCACACCGGGATCGTCCAAGCTTCCGGTAGGCCAGACCAGAGTTGCCCCTGGTGGCCACCGGCGACTGACAGGTTGGACCAACACTCGAAGGAGCACTGGCCCGGGGGGTAAAATAAGATGACCCTCGAGAGAGCGACTCCCTAGGGAAAAGAAATAGGCTAGGCAAATGGTAAAACCAAGGTTGGGCCTTGCTGGAAGAGTTTTATTCAAGGCGAACTGTCAAGGGGGTCTCACAAATCACCCAACCGTGTAAGGAACGCAAAAATCCGGGAACATAACACCGGTATGACGGAAACTAGGGCGGCAAGAGTGGAACAAAACACCAGGCATAAGGCCGAGCCTTCCACCCTTTACCAAGTATATAGATGCATTAATAATATAAGAGATATTGTGATCTCCCAACATAAACATAATCCAACATGGAGCAATCTTCATCTTCACCTGCAACTAGCAACGCTATAAGAGGGGCTGAGCAAAGCGGTAACATAGCCAAACAATGGTTTTCTAGGAGGGGTGACGAAGGTTAGAGGTTCATGGCAATTTGGGAGGCTTGAGGAGCAAGTGAATAGGTAGCGCGGCAAAGCGATAGAACGAAGCAACTAGCATAGCAATGATAGTAATGAGATCCAAGGTGACGGTCATCTTGCTTAAGATCCCGCTAGGAAGAAGAACGAGTCCATGAAGAAGATGAAGCCACGAAGACGAACGAATCCTCACGATCGCAACGACACGGGAACTATCGAGAAGAAGCACACAACAAGGTAAACACACCACACATGAACAAGGCATGATGCTCAACCAAGAATGATGCATGACAAGGCTATATGAAGCTACTCATGACAAGAGATGATGCATACAAGATCAACACATCAAAGCAAGTTTAAATGAGGCCGGAAACAACATATAACAATTCCGGTAAGTCCTCATATGCAAATTTCGAAATTGGTCCAGAACTGAACAAGCATTAAGTTGAAGTTGTTAAACAGCAAGTTAAAGAGCACCATGATGATCTACACGAAATTCTAGTCAAGTTACATATAAAGTTCATTAGATTCGGAGCTACGGCCTAGAAGATATGAGCAAAACAAGTTAAACATGGCATTGATGCAAAATGCATACAATCATCAAGTAAACACCTCAAAACAAGGATGCAACATGATGATATGAGACTACATGAAAAAGTAAGCAAGTTTCATATAGAGCATGCTCAAAACGGTGCAACACATACACTCCAAACAAGACATAGCAACCATCTGTCCAAAACAGCAACTAGGCAACTTGCAAGCATCAAAACAATAGGCTACAGCAACTCAACATGAAAAAAAGGCATGGACATGATGTACAGGTAAAGCACAACAAAACATGAACACTGAGCTATCTCCAGAAATCACAAGAACAAGCTCAAAAGGACATGGCAAGATTGCAAAATAATAACAGATTCACAGACTTAGCATAAATTACTGGACATGACAGAAATAACATCAGGTAGCAATGTTCAGAACACGAAATCAACATGCTACAGGAACTTAACATGGCAAACCAAGGCATGGCAGGAATCTACTCAAAGCATATAAAAACTGTCCCTTACTGACCATAAGCCAGAAAGGACCAGAAGATGTGATGGCAACCATGTAAACATAGCAAGTTTCGTTATCAGGTTTCAGACTTAGCAGAAAACAGAGCATGGCAGAAACTATAATATGAAGGCATCTTGGAGAGCTTGATGCACTCATCACAAGGCAATGCATGACAAAACAAGCATACCTACAGCAAGGTGACATGTTTATGAAGCTATCCATGGCAAGATAAAATACATAGCATGAAAGGATCAACTACAACAAGCTTGGCAAAATTAAATAACACGTAAACAATCTGCCAGGAACATTTTATAGCAAAAGTAGAGCAAGATTGGGACATGCTATGGCACTCCATAATTGCAAACAAGGGCTGGAATGGATCAATTACAACAATATCTACAAAACATCCTTACTGAACATCTCCAAAATATGCATGGATCTCTCTGTAAAATCAAGTTTACATGGCAACAAAATAACAGCAGACAAAGACTTAGAGAAATCACTAAGTCCCTGGAATCAGAAACATTACAGGGCCTAGTTTGCATGCTTGTGCTAGTCACCACAGAGATCACAAAAATACATGGCATACACCACTGGAAAGATGGCATAGCATACAACAAAACACATGTAGATCTCATGCCCATAAGATGCACAGATTAAATGCATCAAAAATAACAAATCACCAAGTTCTGATAAGAACCAGCAGATAACAGCAACTAGCACTCTTGCAACAATGATTTGGGCATCAATATGGCCTCTAATGAACATGGTGCAATGGAACAAAATGAAGAGCATCACGAGGCGAACATTTTGATATATTACACGCGCGAAACGGAGCTATGCACAGTGAGTTATGATAGGTCAAACGTGCACACATGAGATGAAAACTCCTAGGACTTGGCAAATTTGAGAGAGGGGGGGGGGAAGAAGTCAACGCGGGGAGACCTCACTGCATCTGGATCGGGGGTCGGTGGAGATCGCCGGAGGGGACAAGGGCGCGGCGGAGGAGGCTTCCGGCGCCGGGCGGAGGCGAGCTCCGGCGCGGCGGAGCAGGAGGCGCTCCGGAGCTCGGGAGGCGGCGGGGTCGGGAGGCTCGGCTGCTGCCATGGGCGGCGGAGGCGCGGGCCGTCGCGGGCGGCGAGCGGAGGTGGCCCCGGCGGGCGCTGCGTCGGCGGAGGACGCACGGCGGCGCAGGCGGAGTCCGGCAGCGGCGGGCGACCGAGCTCGGGCGGCGGGCGAGCGGGAGCCGAGGGGCGGCGGCGCGGATCTGGGCGCCTCGGGCCCCGATGGGCCTGGCGGGCCAGCCCGGGCCCGGGTGGGACGCGGCGGCGGGAGGAGAGAGGAGGCGCGGTGGAGGCGGCTGGGAGCTGACGTGGCACGCCGGGGTTGGGCGAGGAGGCGGCGGACATGTCCGGGCGCGGGGAAGACGCGTCCGGTGGCGCGAGGAGGAAGATGCTAGGGTTCATCCGCGAATTTCGGGGGAGAGGGCAAATATATAGGCAGAGGGGGCTAGGAGAGTCCAAACGGGGTGCGATTTTTGCCCACGCGATCGTGATCGAACGACCGAGAGCATGGCGGAGACTTGGAGGGGTTTTGGGGCTGTTTGAAAGGGGGTTTTGCTGCAACACACAAACGGACTTTGCGGATGCCCGGTTAGCCATTGGAGCACCAAACGACCTCCAAATGGAACGAAACTTGACCGGTGGTCTACCGGCGGTATACCAAGGCCACTTGACAAGACTCGGTCCATTCCGAGAACGTTTGACACCCGCTCACGAAAGACAAACAAGAGGGGTGCGCCGGAGGAGGTGGGAGTGCCGGATTGCAAAACGGACAACGGGGAAAATGCTCGGATGCAAGAGACGAACACGAATGCAAATGCAATGCACATGATCACATGATATGAAATGCAGATGATGACATGGCAAAATGCAACACGCAAGCAAATGACATGGCAACGACAGCGAATAACTGGGAGACACCTGGCGCATCGGATCCGGGGCGTTACAATGCTGCACCTCCGACGGGTGTCTCTTCCTGTTTGCTTCTGCCTCAGCCATATCGAGGTCGGCTTCAGCGCCTCCATCATCTTCCTCAAACCTGCTCCCATTGTCACCTGAGCGGGGAGCGTTTCCCCGACCTCCGCGTCCTCCCCGTCTGCCTCCCCGGCGACCACGACCACCCCCAGGGCCCTGTCCGGTGCGCATGACCCATGACGCCCTGAGATCTTTAAAAACCAAAGCAGAAGGGGGATGAATACCATTGCCGTGCTCCTTAAACAGATGACCCAACATCCCGCAGACCGCACACCAGTCTGGGAGTTTCTCGTATTTCACTCTGTAAATTTGACGCTTCCCTTCCCTTATCATTGAGACAGCGTTCCTGAGTGGCTTATTGACATTGATCCGAACCCAAACGCGGTGAAAATTCCCCGAGAAATCTTGCGATTGCGGTTCAGCATACAAAACTTCCCCCATTTTTGAAGCTAGGAGCGGTACTAGGTGAGCATATAGGGGAGGTACATCATGTATTTGAACCCATATCTCAATTGTATCCAGCTGCACCGTGGATGGTTTTGCCAATCCATCGTATGGTTTCAGAATCACTGCATCACCTCTAAAGTGCCACGGTCCATCCCTCATGACACGTTCCCAATCTCCTAAGCACGAGAATTGAACTGTATACAAATTTTCCTTAAGCGGCTTGAACTGAACTTCTTGGGCCAGATCCCACGCAGCCCTCATATTCTTGAAAAACCAATATTGACTGTAGGTTTTGGCCGTATGAACTCTAACGAGCGCAATCCAACGAGCTGCCTCTGGCGGTGCCTCCTTCTCGTCAAAAACCACATCGTCAAGGTCCTCTTCCCGAAGACCCAGCTCTGCCATCAACGCTGCTACCTCGTCCGTCTCCGTCGGGTTCGCCGTGGTCGTTCCCGACGCTCCGACCGACGCCATGATTCAAAACCCTAACCCGATAAATCAACCGGGTTGTGCTGCAGGAACCCTAGTTTCTCCGCCTCCCACTGCCCCCCTCCGACCAGCCGAGCAATGCGTCGCCCGGCCGAAGGAAAGAGGGCCAGGGATCGTGGCGCGGACAGGGAAATCCAAGTCTCGACGGCGGCGATCTCAATCGCCCCGGGAGGAAAGAACCCTAACTTGAGGGAAAAACGACTCTGCTGACAAGACGATAGGTGCTGATGAGAGCCCGTCTTCGGTGAGCCCCACACATATGCGGGCCTGCTGGTTGCAGTAGGAGGGGTCAAAGGCAAGCCAAAGCGAACCAGAACGAAGCAGAGCCCAAGCGCATGTCGTCGTCTCTCTCTCCCATCAGGAGAAAATTACACATTTGGTCCTTGAAGTCTCTCACTCACAACGATTTAGTCCCACTAGTCAAGAAACACTACAATACGATCGTTATATACGTGAATACATAACACTCTACGGTACCCGGGACAGGCTCTATGTTTCGGAAGGCCCTAGGATGAACTCGCCGACATGGCCTTTTAAATCCTAAGACTATATATATGTGTATGTGTGTGCATGATACATAAACAACTATATATAACTTCATTTAAACTTTCAACAATACATCATGTCTATAATAATGACTGGACAATGCCATATTACGACAAAAAGACTAATGTCCTAAAATTATAAAGGAACAAGAATAAGAAGAATTAAAAATTTGTACATCAAAACCCTTATCATGTACACTGAAACTGGGAAATGCATGAATACATACTCGTTAAAGACTTCACGAACTCGCAGTCGCGGAGGGCCAAGGCAGGCACACAACGGCGGCACGTCGGGTCGTCGGCACGGTCACACAGCGTAATACCAGGGGCCAGGCTGCCACGCGCCACAACGTCGGCAAGAACGAGAATCCCGAGTGGGAGTGCCCGAGTGACGGTTCACCCGAACAAAGGGATCACCATATTCAGATTTTAGAATGAGACTGATATACGCGTGCAGCTGGCCGTGCAACACTTCACCTGGTCGCTACTCGCTAGCAATCAAGCACAAAGGCAGTTGGGCCTAGCATCATGTTCGTTCTTCCCTTAATTTGTTTTCAGCTTAATTTTTTTTGCTGGGCTATACTAAGTTTTTTTTTAGGCACACTCCGAAGCTTTTATTACGACGTCACAATGTTTACATGGACGAAAGAGAGTCCGTCCGGCTGTCCCAACCAAACATGTCGGCCAGCCGGAAGGGATAAAGCATGCTTCGCGAGCTTGTGAGCCTCGATATTCGAGCTCCTAAATTCGTGGCAAAAATTACACAAAAGGAAATTTGATCTATGCTCTATTATTTCATGTATGATCGCACCATATGCTGTTGGATTGTTGTCTCGGATGTCCTCTACCACCACCTTCGAGTCGGACGCCACTTGTATAGTTGAGACATGCAGATCATCCGCAAGGGCCAACGCCTCCCTGATCGCCATGCATCAAGAGTGGCCGGATCGGAAATGCCTTCAAAAACCACAGCCGATGCTCCCAAAAAAAGGCCAGCAGAGTCTCTTGATATTGCCGCTACGGAACCGTGTCTCCTTCCCCTCCCCACAGCAGCGTCTACATTCAGTTTTATCCGCCCTGATGGTGGAGGAATCCAGCTCGTCGGACGAGGAGTAGGATTGCCACCCTGCCTCAGATTAACAGATTTGATAGCTTCAAGTTCCCTCATATAAGACTGAATAAACGCATGTACTTGAAAGGGACTTTGGTATATTTTCTCGTGGATCGCCTTTCGGCGGGCTCCCCACAAAGCCCAGAGTGTCACCACGAGAGTAGTGAAGTTCTCATGGGATAGCGCCTGGTGCATGGCAGAGAGCCACCTCTTCGCGTCACCTTCTTCGTTCCTACTCAGTGCATCGATGATATGTTCAGATGACAAAGCCCAAGTACTCCGGGATACAGTGCAGTTAGCAAAGCGTGTCTCCAAGTGTCTTCCCCTCCGCAAAGGACGCACGCTGGCGTGTCCGCCATGTTCCGATGATGCAAGAGTGCCGCGGTTGGAGTGGTGTTCTTCGCAAATCTCCATAGGAAAATCTTAAGCTTCGATGGTACATTAAACCCCCATAGCTTGGTCCAGATCTCACTATCAGCTTGTGAATGAGACGACCCCCCTTGCTCATATAACCAAGCTTCTCTGCTTAGTTTCTTCTGGTGGATCATGTGGTAAGCAGTTCTAACCGAGAAAATGCCCCGTCTGTCCTCGCTCCATGCCCAAAAATCCTCAATCTGTCTAGTGCAGAGAGGAATCTGCAAAATAGTTTCCGCATCGATTGGAAGGAATGTTGCCCGGAACAGTTGTTCATTCCAAGAGCAAGTGGTGTTGTTTATAAGTTCAGACACTTTGTGAGGTGGGTGTTGGACCAGAGATGTTAATGGTCGCTTCATGTGTGTGCGAGGTAGCCAATTATCGTGCCAGATGTCCGTGGTTTCACCGTTTCCAATTATTCTCACAAGTCCCTGCACCATGATATCTCGCCCATCCAGGATTGCCCGCCAAATTTGTGATGGGTGATTTCCAAGACTTGCTTCAAAAAGAGAGGCATTAGGGAAGTAGACCCCCTTGAGAATGCGAGCGCTCAAAGATGTGGGGTTTTGAAGCATCCTCCACGCCTGCTTCGACAATAAGGCAAGATTGAAAATCTCCAAATCCCTGAAACCGAGGCCGCCTAGATGCTTCGGCTTTGTCATCTCGTCCCAGGCTACCCAGTTTGGTTTGCGTTTCCCCTGCTTGCTCCCCCACCAAAACTGTCTGATCAGGGAGGTAATATTCTCGCATAAACCTCGTGGGAGGCAGAAACAAGACATCGAAAAAACCAGTATAGACTGTGCCACCGATTTGATAAGTACTTCCTTGCTTGCTGAAGATAATAGTTTCTCCATCCACCCTTTGATTTTCTCCCACACACGATCTCTCAGATATCTGAAAGTGCCATTCTTTGAATGCCCAACATCAGTAGGTATCCCCAAGTACCTGTCACTGAGCGATTCATTCTGAACGTTTAATGTGTTCTTGATACTATCTCTCATAACTTGTGGACATCCTTTACTAAATAAAATAGAGGATTTCTCATGATTTATCCGCTGTCCAGATGCCACACAGTAACTTTCCAGCAAGTTTGATACTGTAACAGCCCCTTCAACACTCGATTTAAACATCAGCAGGCTGTCATCAGCAAAAAGGAGATGGTTCACGGATGGCGCCGTGGCTGCCACCTTGATCCCTTCTAGCTGAGATGATGAGGAACTGGATTTCAGTAGGCACGAAAGGCTCTTTGCTGTGATTAAAAAGAGATATGGGGATATCGGATCTCCCTGCCGAATACCTCTGGATGGGTTGAAAGTGTCAAGCCTCTCACCATTAAAAAGAACTGAAAATGACACTGACCGCACCATGTTCATTACTATCTGAACCCAAGATGGGGCAAAACCAAGCTTTATCATCATCGCCTATAGATAATCCCACTCTAATATGTCGTATGCCTTCATCATATCGAGTTTAAGCGCATAGAAACTGTTAACCTTGGCCTTGCTGCGTTTCATAAAGTGAAGACACTCATAAGCACTGATGATATTGTCTGTGATATGCTTGCCTGGCACAAAGGCTGATTGTTCCTCTGAAATGATGTCCGGAAGAATCATCTTCAATCTGTTCGCAATCACCTTGGACGCAATCTTATATAATACATTACATAAACTGATTGGTCGGAACTGAGCTAACATAGTAGGGTTCATTACCTTAGGGATGAGAACCAGGACCGTATCATTGATGCTTTCCGGACTCTCATCTCCCCAAATAATCCTGAGAACCGCCTCCGTTACCTCGGCACCGCAAAGATCCCAGTGATGCTGATAGAAGTGAGCTAGAAAGCCATCGGGCCCCGGTGCCTTGGTCGGAAACATCTGAAAAAGGGCTGTCTTTACTTCCTCTCCCTTGTAAGGTGCGACCAGTAACTCGTTCATCTCCATTGTAACCTTGGTTGGTACACAATTTAGGACAGCTTCCATGTTGTTTACCCCTTCTGATGTATACAAGGTTTTATAAAAATCGTGCACCATTGCTTTAAGCTCGTCTGGATCATTTGTCAGGACTCCATGGGAGTTTTGTAGGGCCTTTATCATATTCTTCTTTCTTCGGATGCTTGCTCTCATGTGGAAAAAGTTTGTGTTTTTGTCGCCGGACGTTAGCCACTCAATCCGTGAACGCTGCCCCCATAATATTTCTTCCCGATGGTATAGTTCAACTAGATTTTCGTTTATCTTGAGCTCGACGTGTGACGGAGCCCTTCGGCTTGGATCAGCCCGCAGCTTCTCAAGCTCCGTTTTCAGCTTTTTAATCTCCTTTCGAACGTTTCCAAAAGTCTCATTGTTCCATCGTCCCAAGTCATGGGATATAGCTTGCAGTTTAGCCCAAAGATCATCCACTCTATTGCTGATTCCACCACCCGCCCATGCTGCGCTGATAGTGTCTCTCCAAGATTCATGGCCTTCCCACATTACTTCATACCGGAAAGGTTTCGGCTGCCTGCTCCGCGGCTGCTCTCTGTTCAAACGCAGCATAATGGGGCAGTGGTCAGAGGATGCTGCCGTCAGGTGTGTCAGATCCGCAAGAGGAAACATTGCACGCCAATCAGCATTGGCTAGGGCACGATCCAGCCGGACCCTAGTGTAGGATCCCCCCCTCACTTTCTTTTCAAAGGTCCAGAAATGACCAACATAACCAACATCTAGCAACATGCACACGTCCACCGCATCACGAAAATTCTGTATCTGCGCATTGCTCCTTTGTCCAACTCCTGCATGCTCATCGGGACGTAGAACTTCATTAAAATCACCAAGGCAAAGCCAAGGTAGACTGCTAGAAGTGCTAATGTTTTTCAAAGTGTCCCAAGTTTAATATCGAAGATGTGTTTGCGCTTCGCCATAAACCACCGTAGCTCTCCAAGGCTCAAAACCGACCTCCTCAACAGAACAATCAACATGGTAGTCCGAGTAACCAAGGATTTCCAATTTTATTTCATTGTTCCAGAAAATGCCAATACCTCCACTTCTACCACGACTATCAACCGCAAAACTATTATCATAGCCAAAAGTGCCTGCTAACGCTTCTACCCTCGAGCCTTCTAACTGAGTTTCCACAATACATAAGAGGGTAGGGGCAAATTTGTTCGCGAACTCGCGAACCTCTCGAACTGTCGCGGCTTTGCCCGCGCCCCGACAGTTCCAACATAGCGCACTCATTGAGCCTGGCGGTGCTCCTCGAAGGAGCCCGCCAAATTCTTCACTTTTGAGGTTGCACCCTCGGAATCCTCCTCCATCTTCTTGGTTCTCTTCAGGTCTCTGGACGGTGGTGGGCTAACAGCCGCCAATGCTACTGGCACAATTGCCAGCGGGTTCACAGTCCCACCTGCAGTTTCAGAGCTTGAAGGCGTGGTAACTTTGGCTCCCAGCTCGGCTCCCGCATTCCTCTTTCTGTTCCAGTCCTCCATCTCCGCATCGCTGGGCCCCCTGCTCGGGTCTCCCACTTGATATGCGTTATGAACATATTGATCTGTCATATCGCCTCGGCCTTCCCATGAACGGGGGCTGGAATGGCCCCCTGATCGGCCTCCTCTCCGTCCACCTCTCTGGCTGCGGCCTTCTCCCAGACCACGACCTGAACGCATGGCCCAGCTGGCTCGGAGATCCTTGAATACAAGTGCTGATGGAGGATGGATGCCATTTCCGTGTTCCTTATATAAGTGACCTAGCATGCCACAAACCGCGCACCAGTCCGGTAGCTTTTCGTACTTGACTCTATATATCTGCCTCTTCCCATCTCTTATCATAGATACCACATTCTTGAGGGGTTTATGGACATTGATGCTGACCCAAACTCGATGAAAATTGCCCAGAAAGTCATGTGAGTTCGGTTCTAAGAAAAGAACTTCTCCCACTTTTGCTGCCAACGGAGCTACCAGATGAGCATACAGTTCTGGGACATCATGGATTTGTATCCATATCTTGATTGTCTCCAGCTTTACAGTGGAAGGCTTCGAAATTCCGTCATATGGCAGCAGGATCACCGCGTCCCCCCTGAAGTTCCAAGGGCCCTCGTTCATGACTCTCTCCCAATCACCAAGGCAAGTGAATTGGACAGTATACAGGTTTTCATCCAGAGGTTTGAACTTAGCCTCCTGCGCGATGTCCCAAGCCGCTCTCATGTTTCTGTAAAACCAAGTCTGGCTATAGCTCTTCGTGGTGTTAACCCTAGCTAGGGCAACCCATCTCGGCCCCTCCGGCGGCGCAGCTTGCTCGTCGAAGATCACATCATCCAGATCCTCCTCTCTCAGCCCCAGCTCTTGCATCATCTTCTCAACTTCAGTGATCCCCGAAGAACTTGAGTCCCCGGAATTCGTCATTGGATCTCTCACCCGAAAAGAAACAGATCGGGTTTGGTGTGGGAACCCTAACTTCCGCCGCTCCCTCCCTCGACGCGGACGTAGAGACAGCCCTGGTGGCCACCCCCAGCGCAACACCGGCGGGAGAAGGGGTTGATCGGCGGTAGGGGAGCAATCCTCAACGGCGGCGAAAATCACCCCGGGAAAAAACTAGAAACCCTAACTAGAGGGGAAAATCCGCTTTGCTACCGACCCGCGCTGGGCTATACTAAGTATAAATACCAGATCATGCCCCTGCCATGGGCCCTGGGCGGCCGCCCTTCTGGCCATACACCAGGGCTGACCCTAACGGTACCCTTATGGTACCCTCGACGGTAAAACACCCTGATGCCACCATGTGGCGGTGCGCTTTTGCAGGAAACTCTCCTTTTTTGCTGGAATAACCCGCGCTCCCCAGGGCCACGGGTCCTGCCCCGTTGTTGTCGGGCCCACTAGTCGACCTCCCGCGGTGCGCCGTTGTGGAATCTAGTGAGAATCCATTCAAAACTGTGCATGCCGGCAGTTCCCGAGATTTCCTAACGTACCGTGCGGGCGGCCACTCGGAAATTGCAAGACGCCTCGCGCCGACCCTGATGCGGCGGTAGGAGAGGTTGCCCGTTGCCATTAATGGCGGCATTAAGCCGTCCACCGGCTCCCTACCCGTCGAGCAAATATAAAAGCCTACTCGGCCGGCCTTCCCTGACGCGCATCTCTCCCAGTCGCACTCCTTTGTCGCTTCTCTGCCTACACCAAACCCACTCCCATCTTCCCTCTCTCTCCCATCGGCGGTGATGGCCAACCACGGCGCCAGAAGCAGCCGCATGGGCGGTGCCGCACCCGCCGGCTCATGGCCATCCAGATTTAGCTAGCCGAAGACCGTTGAGATCTACCGGTACGACATCCTGGTGTCGTTGTCATCGCGCTTAGTGGCGGGGTGGCATGTCACTGTCGACGGCTACGCGATGCCTGGCCCCGGCGTCACCCTCAAGGAACTACGCACCCACCCCGATGGTCGTTGGAACATCGCAGAACGCCGCCGTTTCTTGAGAAGGCGCGATTTCTAAGCCGTCCTCCACGCACCCCTGGCACACCACTCGCATCAGCCGCGTCCCTACTCGTCCGGTCAACACGTGCTATTGGCGGCCACCGCGCGCAGGTAGCCGCCGCTCCAACCGTGCGTGCAACCACCACCCCTTAGGCCCAGCTTCCGCCGGAACTGGTGACGATGAAGGAGGCGGCAACCCTGAGGACATGTCGCAATAATACAATAGAGTTAAAAAATAATACACTTTTCAAGGTATTAATGTTAAAGAAAATTGTCGTATTTATACATGATTCAAAAATATTTTTCAATGGGATAAATTATACCACGCATTTCAAATTGAAGATTTTTCATCGGATAAATATGTCAATTAATACAATAGAATTCAAACTAATTGTTTCTAAATGTGTCAAATAATACAACCGAATTCAACTATTTTTTTAAATGTGTCAAATAATACAACATAATTCAAACTGATTTTTTTAAAATGTGTCAAATAATACAACATAATTCAAACTGAATTTTTTAATGTGTCAAATAGTATAACATAATTCAAACTATTTTTTAAATGTGTCAAATAATACAACAGAAATCAAACTAACTTGTTTATGTGTTAAATAATACAACATAATTAAACTAATTTTTTAATCTGTCAAATAATTAAGCAAACATTAGTGCACATTTAGGATCATTAATGTGCATATTATATGCAAAACATGACACTTGGATTTGTTCTTTATCAAAGTACTCATGCATGCTTTACTACACCCTAATACAAATTGTCTACCGAACATATCTGTTAGAGTAGTCATTATGGTATACGACTTCTAGTCCCAATCAGTTTTGTACCCCCTACCCCAAGTCGGTTTGTACCCTCTTATATACTCTTGTATGCCGCACCAAATCATCAATAAGAAACAGTTTTATTCAGCTTTCATGGTATCAGATACCGGTCCCAGGGTTTAGGATATGGCTCCGCCAACGCCACCGCCGCCGCCGCCGCCCGGCTACTTCGAGCGCTGGGCCGCACTCATCGCCAAGGCTGCCAACGCCGCAGCCGCTTCTCTCTCGGCCCTCACCATAGCTCCACAAAACTACCCTGCACCCATCCTCGCCGCACCAATATCTCTTGCTAACACAATCTCCGACGTCAGCCCCTACATCCCCATAGTTCTTGATCTCGCCGCCCACAACTACTACCATTGGAGACATCTCTTCGATCTCCACCTCGGCCGCTGCAACCTGCGCTCGCATGTCGCCGCCAACTGTCTTCCCCGCCCCGACGATCCGCAATGGTTGAAAGACGATCTCGCGATCGTCCAGTGGTTCTACACCCGCATCACCACCGAGATCTTCAACATGCTCGATCACGACGGCGCCACCGCTGCCAACATCTGGCACTCCCTCCGTCAGCTCTTCCAAAGCAACACCGACGCTCGGAAAAACACTCTCCACACTGAGCTTCGCAATATGGTGCAAGGAGACGCCCCGGTGAACCTGTTCTGCCAGCGTGTTAAGACCATTGGCGATGAGCTCCGCGAACTCGGCGATACAGTTAGCGACTCACAGCTAATCAATATCGTCGTCGTCGGCCTCAGCGAAGACTTTGACAAGCAAGCCTCATTCATACCGATGATACGGCCCCCTCCTACCTTCGCTGAAGTATGTTCCTTGCTACAACTCGCGGCGGAAACACAAGCTCGCAAGGACTCTCGCCCCAAGGTCTTTCATCCTGCAGCTCGTCCTCCTCTGTCGTCTACACCAGTGCCGCCTTCCAGGCCGGCTCCTGCCGCCGGGCCGTCCGCATTGTCATCTGTTCAACCGCCCTCAGGCTGGCGTCCTAGTCCGAACTACCGCGGCAAAAACCCTATCTACAGGCCGCCGTTGACTCGTTCGGTTCCGCCTACGACATCACCAGCACCGAGTCCTGCACCACCCACCAGTGCTTCATCTGCGGTTGCATGGCGGCCTCCTCATGATCCTTGGACGGGGCTTATTCAAGCATGGCCCATGCCCTGGTCCGCTCCGTCCACCCTCGGTGCTCCGCCGACATACTCAGGTGCCTGGCAACCCGGCCTTCGGCCGCCTACTGATGCTCCCGGGGTTCTCAACCCCCGACAGCCGGCCAATGCCTATCACGCCGCCCCGACGTATGCTCCTTATGGTCATTACACCACCGACGGCGGCGCCTACTACACACCTCAGCCGGCCCTGCTCCCGACGCCACCCCCACCACAGCCGGCCAATGCCTACTACACCCCCCAGCCGGCCCTACTGCCTTCACCATCGTATCCGCCGGCACTGCTTCCGACGCTACCCTCACCTGCGACGCCGAGCTGGGATCAAGCTGCCTTTCTCCAGGCCATGAATAACTTTGCTGCACAAGGAAACTCAGGTACGGATTGGATCTTTGATTCAGGGGCCTCTAGTCATATGTCTGCATCTAGTAATTGGTTATCTTCTTGCACTAAATCTCCTTTCCCTTCCATTATCCTTGGAGATGGATCATCTATTCCTATATATTGTGTTGGTCAGGCTCAACTTCCCTCTTCCACCAAACCTCTTTTACTTCGCGATGTTCTTGTTGCACCCGCCCTCATTAAAAATCTTATCTCTGTTCGCCAATTTACTTGCGACAATCTAGTTTCGGCTGAATTTGACCCTTTTGGTCTATCTGTGAAGGATTACCTGACCAAGGCCGAGATCGCTCGCTTCAATAGCTCCGGTGATCTTTATTCTCTTAATGGAGTTCCTGCCGCCACCCCTCCAACATCCATGCTGGCCTCCGTCGATCTCTGGCATCGTCGCTTGGGCCATCCCAACCCCGCCGTCTTAGCTTCTATGCTTAGTTAATTTACCATACCATGTAATAGGGACTCTCATAATTCTGTGTTTTGCGAGTCTTGTCAATTAGGCAAACATGTGCGTCTTCCCTTTAGTTCCTCTAGTTCTTGTAGCACTTATCCCTTTGAATTAATACATTGTGATTTATGGACCTCTCCCATTGCAAGTGTTTCGGGTTTTAAATACTACCTTGTTATCCTAGATGATTTCACCCACTTTGTCTGGACTTTTCCTCTACGCAACAAATCCGAGGTCCATTCTCTTTTCCTTAATTTTCAACGCTATGTGTCTGTTCACTTCTTCCTCCCAATTCGCTTTATCCAATGTGACAATGGTCGCGAGTTTGATAACATTAAAAATCGTACTTTCTTCTTACAACATGGCATCCTGCTTAGGTTCTCATGTCCCTACACCTCCCCTCAAAATGATAAAGCAGAACGCTCTCTTCGCACCCTCAATGATATAGTTCGCACTCTCCTCATTCAATCATCTATGCCTCCCAAGTTTTGGGCTGAAGCCCTACACATGGCCACCTTCCTTCTAAATATTCGACCTTCTAAAACTAAACCCAACACTACTCCCTATTATTCCCTTTTTCTTTCCCACCCCGACTACTCCGCGGTTCGTGTTTTTGGCTGTCTCTGTTTTCCCAATGCCTACGCCACTTCTGCAAATAAATTGTCACCACGCTCTATCCCATGTGCTTTTCTCGGCTTCTCTGACGAGCACAAAGGCTATCGCTGTCTTGACCTTCACACCGGACACGTTCATGTATCTCGTCATGTCACGTTTGCTGAGCACATTTTTCCTTTCTCACAACGCACTACTACACCATCCAACACCCCTAGCTCCGCAAACACCCCCTCTCTCCGTCCTTTCCAACTATATACTCCCCTACCTGCCGAACACAACTTATCACCACCACCATTAACACCCACCATAGCCAATCCCAACCATACACTCACCCCACCCGAGACGTCCCCAACACCCCCGACCCCTGCTCCCTCCCCAACACCCCCGGCCCCTGCTCCCACTCCACCACCCAGCCCTACTCCTTCGTCCGACTCTTCCGCTGCGCCGGACTCACCAGTACCCACCTTACCCCCTCGTGCTATTCGTACAGCAGCCCCGATTAATGATCATCGCATGCGTACTAGGGCCAAATCAGGATTTCATCAACCCCAAGACCGCCTAAACCTTCATACCTCCGTATCTCTCACTTCTCTTCCAAAGAATTACAAAACTGCTCTACTTGATCCCAATTGGGCCGCTGCCATGCAAGAAGAATATAATGCTTTACTTCAAAACAACACCTGGCAACTTGTTCCTCGTCCTCCCAATACAAATATTGTTTCTGGCAAATGGATTTTTCGCCAAAAGTTCCACTCCGATGGGAGCCTCTCACGATATAAAGCCAGGTGGGTTTGTCGTGGCTTTTCTCAGCAACAAGGAATTGATTACGAAGAAACCTTCTCTCCTGTTGTTAAACCTAGCACCATTCGCACCGTTCTTAGTGTTGTTGTCTCCTCTTCATGGCCCATTCACCAACTTGATGTTAAAAATGCTTTCCTCCATGGTTCCCTTCAAGAAACTGTCTACTGCCAGCAACCTCTGGGTTTTGAAAATCCATCCTTTCCAACTCATGTATGTCTTCTTCAGAAATCTCTCTACGGTCTTAAACAGGCCCCACGAGCTTGGTTTCAACGCTTCTCCTCCTTCATTCAAACAATAGGCTTCACTCCATCTCTCTCCGACACCTCTCTTTTTGTGTATCATCAAACTTCTGACACTGCCTATTTACTTCTCTATGTAGATGATATCATTCTTACCGCCTCCTCTCAAAAGTTCTTAGATCATATTGTCTCTCTTCTTAGATCTGAATTTTCTATGACTGACCTAGGACTCCTTCATCATTTCTTAGGCATTGCTGTTGTTCGAGATTCCTCCAGCCTTTTTCTTTCCCAACGCCAGTATATTCTTGATCTTCTTAATCGTGCTGGTATGCTTGACTGTCAATCATCTCGCACTCCTGTCGATACTAGTTTTAAACTTTCGGCTACCGGTGAACCCTTTTCCGATCCTACTCTCTATCGTAGCCTAACAGGTGCTCTCCAATATCTCACCATTACTCGTCCTGAAATCTCTTTTGCTGTTCAACAAGCATGTCTCTATATGCATGATCCCGGGTTCCTCACTATAATCATGTTAAACGCATTCTTCGGTATTTAAAAGGAACTCTCAATCATGGTCTCCACCTCAATAATTCTTCTCCAAACTCGCTTACCGCATACTCTGATGCAGACTGGGCTGGTTGTCCTGACACTCGAAGGTCCACTTCCGGTTTTTGTGTTTTTCTTGGTAACAATTTGATTTCTTGGTCTTCGAAAAGACAGGTTACAGTCTCACGTTCGTCGGCCGAGGCTGAGTATCGCGCTGTGGCACATGCCGTTGCAGATACAATCTGGATTCGGCAGTTACTCTCCGAGCTACATAGGCCTATTGAGCAGGCCACTATTGTCTACTGTGACAACATATCAGCAGTCTACATGACCAGCAATCCAGTTCAACACCGACGCACAAAGCATATTGAGATTGATATTCATTTTGTTCGTGAAAAGGTTGCTCTTGGTCAGGTTCGGGTGCTTCATGTTCCCTCTACGGCTCAGTTTGCTGACATTTTCACCAAGGCACTGCCTACTAAGCCGTTTCAAGATATCTGTTTCAGTCTCAACGTCGTCGAGCCTGCCGTTGATACTGCGGGGGGATGTTAGAGTAGTCATTATGGTATACGACTTCTAGTCCAAGTCAGTTTTGTACCCCTACCCCAAGTCGGTTTGTACCCTCTTATATACTCTTGTATGCCGCACCAAATCATCAATAAGCAACAGTTTTATTCAGCTTTCAATATCTATGAAAGACTAACTACAATAACATTGAGATTAGATATACCTCTACTGCGCGCCGGTAGAGCGTGTCCTCGAATAGTGGCGGGGGAAGCTGGGAAAGTGACGTGGCAGGGTCACCACCTTTGGCTATGCATGCATCCTCCTCCTATGCAGGTTGACTGATGAGATAGCATCCAGAGCCACATCGACATGACCAGACGCGTTGAGAGTCGCATCGCCATGACTAGCGCCGTGGCCCTGGCCACCCTGGCCCGCGCTGGCGCCCGCGCCCTACCCCGCGCCATGACCCATGCCATCGACAAGGCTAGGTTTGTATGCCCTCCAGCGGTACCTCTGGACCGGATCGTCGCTCTCCGCCTCCAACATCACCCAATAGAGGTACTCCACCAGAAGGGAGTGGTTCAGGTGCATGCTGGCCTTCTCCTCTTCTGTGAGACAAACGATGATGACGACTGCCTCCTCATAGAGCATTGTCAGGTTAGGGAACCACGAGCATATCTCGCGCAGCTGGGAAAGCTTCTCCGCATCGCCAGCAGTCACCTAAATGAGGAGTTGTGCCAGCGAAGGAGTGATCTTGATTGATGATTGGAGATTGGATGGCAACAGTGATCGATTGCCGAGGGTGGGAAAGGTTAGGGATTTGGGTGAGCTCGGGTGACGGATTTGGAGGAGATGAGGAAGAGACGGAGCAAGAGGAGTGGTGGTGTGGGAGGCGACTGGCTCGGATTGGTGGATTGGAGACGACTGGCTTACTGAATAAGGCGTGACGATTTGACTACTCCGCACGGGGGGTGACAAGTGGGCCCGAAGACGACAAGACCGGGTGTGTGGGCCCGGGGAGCATGGGTTCCTTCCACAAAAAGGAGGGGGTTTTCCGCAAAAGCGCGGCGCCACGCAGCGGCACCAGGGCTCTCTAGCATCGAGGGGACCGTAAGGGTACTGTAAAGTGTTATGCATTCGAGTGTATAAGGATTGTATTGCAGTGTGAGACCAAATCGTTGTGCGCCGGAGACTTCAAGGACCAAGTATGTGATTTTCTCTCCCAACAGGGACCGGCTGGGAGGGGTCCCATTTGCAAACACGAGCGAAAGGTACTCCAGGGAGAGGGTTCCCGTTTCGTCTCAGTGCAACCAGTATCATGGGGATCCCGATGCTAGGAATTGGAAAAGGAGCAAATCTTTTGGAGAACGGAGGGGCGGATACAGACAACAGGAGACAGGCAGACCAGACACAAAGAAAAAGCACAGCCGCGCACGTCCGTGGTGGGCACCGGACGGGGGAGTAGGTTCTTTTGCTACCCCTGTTTTGTTGACTGCCCCACACGCCTCATGCGACGTACCACACGCCTCATGCGACGTATCACAGTTATTCCCTCTGTAAAGTACAGTACATTTGAAACTTGTGGCGCAGTCAATAAAATGCATGCAGTTAACGTCTTACTCCACTCAGCGGAACAATAGCCCCTTGTTTCATATCCACCTTTTTCTAGCCTTCTATAGTATGTTCAAAAATATATAGGTCCCCGACATCGCCTCTCCAACAGTGGAAGTACTTGACATTAGAGAACGATAGTACTGAATTAGTGGAAATCAAGGTTTCATTAGCCACTTTTCTAATTAAACGTTTGTTTAATCGAGATATTGCACATCTCGGCCAAACATTTGTGAACGCGTCGCGGTTGATGGCAGCATGCATCGGACCTTGCAGGCTGTGCGCATCTCTACGCGATGGATTAACCAAGAAGCAAAATCAGCAAGTGAAAGTAGGGGACGACATATCTATGTATAAACTGAGTGAGTCACATATCGAAATATCCATTGATACAAAAACTAATATAATGCCTCCCTTTCGCGGTTTTTTTGCGGGAAAAAGGATCATGTATTGCTCACGTGGGTGTTACATCGCTCGTACACAACCTTGCAACTTCCTTCGTGCCCGCGCCCAGCCAGACAGTTGTTCGAGGCGTGACACGACTATGGTGCACAAGCCCATGACAAGCTCTATTTTGTGTATGTCGAATGAGAGCAATTACAAACCCCCTTTCTTCGACTAATAATGATTTAATCTCTCCAATTAACGCCATATGCCTCGAGATCGCACGTCCTTCCGCTAATCATCTTGACCGCCTCAGCACAGTCCAGCTTAACCATAATCCCCTTAAAGCATCTACCTCCGTGACGGGCAAATCCATCTCCTCAAACGTCCGCAGATGCGTTTAGACGCGTCTGCGGACACTGACCGGTCACTCCTTAAATATTTAATTCTACAACTAGACACCTCAAATTAGAAATCTCAAATCCATATTATTGCATGCAATATGAAACCTAATCTAATTCTAACTGGAGCTCGCCCGGTTCTGCTGTGGCCATGTCCGGTGGACGGCTGCGCTTCCCAGAGCGTTGATTCGGTCTCCGGAAAGGTAGAGTAGGGCATGGGACACGAGCCGGCTCACGAGACTCAAGGCGCCGCCGTCTCCCATGCCACAATCTTCCTCGTCAGAGTCCATAACCCGGACGGTGCCGGTGGACGTCAGATCGATGATGGATCCGTCGTGGGACGAGCCAGCGACGTCCACCACGATGCGGTTGCTGCGTCCAGACTGATGCACCATATGGGTCGCCGGAGAATGCGGCTTCGCCTCGCCGACGTCCACCGTCGCGAGGGCTGCCGCCGCCACCCGCTCCCGGTGCCTGGCACGGCGAGCACGCCGTTTCATGTTCTCCTTGGACGAGGCCCATGGTGTGCCCTGATGCTTAGCGCGTCAACGGAGGGGTTGCGCATCCGCCACCGCGTTCGGACGCCAAACGAACCGCACTGCCTCCGGCGAGGGAACGACGACCGCCCTAGCGCCGGATCCATACGCCATTTGGGCGAACGCAATGGATTTCCGACGTAAGGAATCCGAGCGCTGTCGTGCATGGGCTTCCTCCCAGGAGCGGTGGAGCGCAAGCCGGACAACCATCTCCTCCTCGAGGCCGCATGGGATGAGCTCGGGGTCGACGGATCTGGAGGTGAAGGACTCGGATCCACTGCCTACCACGCCGGAGACGGCCGGAAATCACCGGAGGTGAGCTCGGGTGGTGTAGGGGATCAGAGTGAAGTGGCTAGGCTTTGGTCCGACGAGCGAATGGGGAGGAATATATGTGGGGTCGGGTGAGCCAGTGTGGGCCGGGTCCGACGTGGCGGGCTTGCTCGGCACCCTCATATCGGCCCCATATTTGGACTGGATATGATTGGTACGGTGCCGGTCAGCCCGGACGTTTGAGGCCCATTTGAGGGGGCTGTCTGGGTCGAAAAATCATGACTGGTCAGTGACGAGGCGGCCCGCCCAGACGTTTGAGGAGGGTTTGGGGTGCCCGGCGGTAGATGCTCCTGGTGGCCCATGTTGTCGCTACGAATCCCTTCTCTGCATGCTTCAAGTTGACGGGCCTGTCTCAGATTTTTTTTCTATTTGACTTGTTAGTCTTGCTTTTATTTCTCTTCATCAATTGTTTATATTTGAGGTGCATTAAACGATGTGTGTAAGGATTAAAAGAAAAATGACCGGTGCATGTAATTGTTTTTGATTTTTTTTCCTTGTTATTCAGTGGCGAAGCATGCATGTGCTGTAGTTACCCCACACTAAGAGGTTGTTTGGTTCTAAGCCTAGGAATGTTATACTTTGCCACATATTTTTGCCAAACTTGTGTATGGTTAATTTCATAAAGGGTCAATTCCAATTTTTCCCTAATTTCTGCCCATTCTCATATGTACTTTAAAAAATAAGTGTTCAACTTTACCCCTCTTCCTCAAGTGGTCTTATGAAAACGGGATCTATAATTCCAAAACGTGACGCTTTTTTTCATCTCGGCTCGAACACGCTTTCTGCCGTTAGATTAGTTGCATCGATCTCAAAGCACTGGAGAGGGACACGTCATCCAGAAAAATCGTTCGGTGAAACAGAAAGTTGACCCGAACGCTGGGAGTCTAGGCTCTCCCGGAGGAGGTAGAACTGCCACGTCCCTTCTCCCTTGGGTTCGACCACTGAAGGCTGTGTTGCCTAGATTGGTTTGTGTAGTAAACGTGGGTTGCAGGTTCGAGACCGGGTGCCCTCTTTTGTGTCATTTTTGTACCTATTTGCACTACAGTGGTCAGCTCTTTTGCAAATAAAAATAAAGCGACGTCTCTGGTGTAAAAATGCATTGCACTGGCAACTTTTCCCGGAGAAAAAAATGTGAGGGGGTGTTTTGTGCAAAAATGAGTCAACTGAGTGCCATGGCTCACTGACTGGTGGGGCCATACACCCCGATACATCCGCATATGTTTATTTTTGTGACCGTATATGCACATGATGTCAAGCTAGATGACCACAAATCCGTATTTTCAAAATTGTAGCACTAAATTGAACCTCAAGCGCAAGTTCTATGACCCCCAGTGATATTACCTCTTTCTTTTTTAGTGAAACACGTCCAATGGTTCCTGTGAGTTTGAATGGGCTTCGCGCGAGAGCGGCCCAATTAACCACATGCCTCTAATTTTGATGCGGGAGCAGCTGCCCAGTCCAGTCAGGGTAAGTACTACGATCAAAGTTTAATCGGACGGTTGAAAATGCTAAAAGTGTAAATCCGATGGCTAGAAATGCTAATGGCCTGAGAGGGCAGGAAAAGTGCTCCGTTATAATGTATCTAAATAATGGATCTATAGCTCATTCTTGTCTTTTTCAGGTTTAGAGATCAGCGCATTTATTAGTTCCTTCACTATGCTTCGATGTCCAGGTTACAACTAAGAATTTCATATGTACTAGATCGAAAACACGCCTTGGCGCGAGGGTGCCGGTCCCAACGTTTTGGCCAAACAGATAGTACGAAGTTAGTAGGAATACGGATTTAGTGTATGCTTTCGCATAGGATAACAAAATCGTTTGTGATAGATGCAAGACATAATGGAGTTCGATATCAGCTTAAGATTATAAGGCAACATCGAGTAAGATTATAAGGCAACATCGAGTTCAGTGTTCATAAGACCACAAAACATAACCACACGTCATTATGTTCGAAATCAAAAGCGTAAATATAGGAGGGAAAATAATAAAAGGAGAAACATAATAAAGGAGAAACAATTACGAAACCATAGCTATTAAGCATACTAATAAGTGGCTTCATTCAACTGCCTTATCAATCAACCTCATAGGTGGCACTTCACATGAACCTGATGCAAACAACTTGTGAGATAAACTGTATATAATGATTTCTGTACAGACAGTGCACATGCGATTTTGTATCTTAGCATTTCAAAGCTTATGGACTGTGAGCGTTAGTTCCCCCCTTTCAATCTCAAAGGCAAAGACTCATCTCTGAAACTCTATGACCCCTGCTGCTTTGACAAAGTTACAAATTGTTTGTTATCATGGCCCTCTTGTTCGTGTCCATTATTATACGGACCTGTCTTGTGACACCTCAAGTGCTGAATTTCACCATCATGTCCTCGACCGGTTCATTGAGATGGTCCTTTAAATATAGCTTCGTGAAGCGACTGGAAAAAGAAACATTAATTGGTCATATTTGGGTACTACGATTCTCTACTTGTGAGAAGTAGGGTTCTTAAGATCCATACCATCCTCTGTCCAGGAGTCATGAAAGTCTTGTTCATCTCGCAAACATAATACTTGATGAGAGGGACAGTTGAACCAATGTAATGCTCAAGTCATTTGATCTCGCACGGGAAATGTCATATTCGCCTGCATATTGTATCTGAAGATGTCAAAAACTACCCAACTGTGGTGCTGCATGGTAGCATTTGATCTTTAGCCCATGATTAAAAGTAATATAAACATGAGAAATGGATCTGAGCTTGTTCATACACACACATTTTCATATTTCCATTCCGACACATTCTTATATGAATTAAACCTCAACACGCTTAGTTTTCTACACTGGATCCTTTTGTAGACATGCTAATGATGGAACTAAAAAATGAATAAATCACCTCAAATAATATATATTTGTGCTCTATATTAAAAAAATAACCTTTATGCATCTGTTTACGACCTACACAACACAATTGAGCTCGTCTTGAACTCCTATTTCACACCCCCCCAATCAGAAAGAGCAGCCCACAGGACCACCGCATGGACAAAGGGTCAACACAGGCACAAAGAGTTGTGTTGATAAGCTGTAGGTAATGTCGGCGCTTTGGTCCAATTGCATAAACATGTGATCAAATTCAGAGGAGTAGTTAAAAGGGAAGTAGGAAAACCTCAGCACAACACATGCACCATAACATCTCAAGTAAACCTATAGAAGTGACATTGAGAAAATTTTAAAAGGGAATGGGCTTGGGAGCATTGATGTGAAGTCTTGACCTTGAGGACAATTGTCCGTGTCCTAGAAGTACCTAAATGGAAGAATAGAAAGAGTCGAAACAAAGCAGCAGGCGACTGAAATGTCACAACAAAGCATGCTAAAATGTTGTTCACCAGGTCTTTCACAGGTTGTTATGTAATATATTTCCTCTCCGATTAGTGTATAAGATTGTGCACCACGGTCACTAAGGTAAGAACATGCAGCAATTAAATCGAAGTAGGTCAGATACGCAAATAGTATTCTATATTAGTAAGCAGAGGTGCATACTTCCATTTATCAGTAGATTATAAGATCTGTTTATTTTTGTAAAGAATAATTAATGTATATGTGCTAGAAAAAAACTGTGAAATCATGTACTACATCGGTAAAATCGATAGGGTCCAACATAGCACATGATGTGACAATATGCCCCTCAAGTAGTCATAGAATCCAACTCGTGCTTACCATCATTTAGATTAAAAAGGATGGGGTAGCTACTACAACTTCCTGTACTGATCATCTAATACAAATAACCGATGCAGGAAAAGCCTCATTTACTTGGACCATACAGAACAACGAGAGACGAGACAGTGACCGTGTATAATAAATTACCGGCAGTGGAGATTAGCGACACTCGTGACTTGTCGCCATAAAAGCCATAAGCCCTCCCACACTCGTCACAAGTAAGTACGCAAGAACATAAGCAAATGTATTTTTTTAGGAAAAAAAGTCCAGAAATCCACATTTTGATACATGCAGCAGTTCATGTATTCTCCATAAAACAGAGAATGTATGCCTCATATTAATTCATCCTTTCACACATAACTTAACATGTAGCAAAAAGATTTAATCTATAGTTCAAGATTAATGAGCGCAAAATAAATAAGTCCTTTACAATAAGGCAATTATTGATTAGAATGGAGTTTGAAGAAATCGTATATTTACTTGATGGAACCTGCAGTCAAAAAAAGTATAGAATGAGTTGAGTACCTTATGGTCTGCCCAATTTGCTCGTGCTCATAAAAGGTGTTCTCGAGATCAAACGACCAAGTAAGAACTCCCAAACCTCTGACATAATAGCAGGGTGTACACCTTAAACCATAGAAAATATAGAGCCAACCTCTGTTAGAGATTATATGAGGAGGAGGCGAAAAAGTAATGGTGTTAAAATGAAATGAGGGACGTTTCAAATATCTTTACCCTTATCTGAATCCAGTTTAGAACATAGGGAATATTTAGGGAGCCTTGTTGCAGAAGTACAACATGCAATTTTCAATCAGTTTCTAAAACACAAAGCATTTTCTTAATTTTATTAGAAGCATAAATTGGGTGAGAACCTTTCAGCCATGTAATGCAAGTATTATATGCATTTCAGAAATAATTGAGCTAACCTTTTAGCTACAACTACCACCATAACTCTGATTTGACCGAGCAAAAAGGCTCTCTATGTGAATCAGTTTCTAAAACACAAAGTAAACTGCCTATTAATGAGTTAACCAAGCCATGGCACCCCATGCATCATTTATCTTATTGTGCAAGGTATGTTTCCAGACTGGAACTAACAAAATTTAGAAATAATGGACATTGCATATTCATGGTGCTAGTCAAACAGAACATTTCCTAGCTCCACATAGATCCTAACCAACATCAAGTCAAGTAACTATTCATTTAATAGAAATGAGACATAAGAGTATTTTCACCTGGGCTTGGACCATCAATGTGGTTATGGTGACGTGTCGTCCATAGCGCCACCATGGCAGGATCACTGGTGCAGTTGCTGGTCCACGGCCATTGTCTGACAGCGCCCCGGGTGTCGTTGAAGACAGACCACGACAATGTTGATGTCGTCTTGGAAGTGGCACCTTATCATCTTCAGGTCATGTACACCAACCTCTCTCTTCTTTGTGGCTTCCTTCAAGGCAGCTCACACTAATCAGTTTTCTATACCCTGCACAAATAATTTCGCACAACCTCAGTGTCGTTTCATATGTCCAACAGATCATTCATACACGGAGGAAAGATCCAATGTTGCCGATATTAATCATAACCTGCCATTTCTTTGGTTCTTGAAGATGATTTGCACAGCAGCATCATCGCTAAGATGCTCCCAAACACCATCGGAGACAAATATCAGACACGGATTTCTTGGTTTCAGCTTGCGAACATGAACTTGTGGTTCAATGCTAAGAGATGGACTCTTCAGTGCATTAATAGGACCGGCTCGCCGAAATAATGGGTCCATGGAACGCTACAGTTTCTTCAAATAAACTTTACCAATGGATCTTCACACCTGAATAGTACATCAACCAAATATTAGCTCATGTTATCTATCATTTTCTCTGCTTTCTATTGAACTGACTATCATAGGTTCTCATATAAGAGGACAATCTAACTGATGAGTGATGCCAAAAAGGCCAGCCTAAGCTAAACCACCAAGCAAAGCCAAGTTCGCTAAACGACATGCGCAGATAAAAGTTTTGGCAAAATAAAAGTTTCAGGCCTAAATATGCTTCTCTCAATCTTTGATATTTCTGAAAATCTGCATTTTACACTGAATAAATGTTACAGTACATGGCAATAGTGCGTCCAAAGGCAGGAAAACATATCAAAGGCAGTCAAACAGATCAAATCCACCATCATCTACTCATACAACAAAGCATAACCACATAGACCACTCCTATGGACCTACTAAACCGACTATTACAACCAAAATGGTGAATATAAGAAATAGACAGGTAGGACAGATGCACACCAAAGGTAAGAAAGTACTAAAGTACTAAAGTGGCTATTACAACCAACACGTGTGAGTATTAAGAAATAAACAGGCAGGACATGTACACACCAAAGATAAGAAAGCAGTAAAGTACATGTCCCAGGTCGACGACGAACATCCTAGAAAGAAGCAACCACACCAGATCCTAGCCCTTGGAAGCAGAAGTCCAGTACCATGCGGCAATAAGAGACCAAGAACCAAAAAACAATGGCGACACCGGACTGAGAAACGAAAGATAAGCACGAGCGAATCAGGAGAGAACACACATCTTAATGAAGAAAACGCAAGCGGAAAAAAGGGACCGCACCTAAGGAACGACGGCAGGGCCAGCAGAGAGAAGACGATGTCCGATCCCAAGACATCATCCACATCACATCTGGAGGAGGAAAAATATGGATAAATACTACGTACATAGCCCCTTCAACATAAAAGACTATAAAGATAAAGGACATTTTTAGCTCTTTCTCCTTTTAGTTTAAACCTAGTAGAAACAACAAAAAAGGAAAATAGGTGAGGTTGCATTTGAAAACTACTTTAATAAAATGTCAATAAAAATCTTCAAAGCATTTTTTTGCATGTGAATTGGCTGTTACAAATGACAAATAGATTACAGCCAAAAAAGTAAGTTTAGCAAATAAATTACAGCCAAGAAAGTAAGCATTACGCAGCTAGTTTGGCAAATAAATTACAGCCAAGAAAGTAAGCAAATTTTTAATTACATCCAACAATTTTGGTATTCAAAAAGGAGATCGATGTACACATCAGACTGGAAGTCACCATATGCAACACCTCCCTATCACTATGTTGCAGATGTAATCATAAAGGTCTCCAGGTCGCAATGCACATGACAAAGTAAAATACCCAGAAAAGGAAATATCATCAGAGGTAAAGATTATGCTGAGAATCGACCTTCAAAATCTGAGAGAGAAAACATGTGTGAATGCTAGTTCCAAGTGCCTTCATATTCTTTAGGCCACTTCCAATCCAGAAAATAATAGGGGGTCAAGAGAGAGGGAGGGGGAGAGAAACCTGTAACACGGTCGGGTTGAGTCGAAGAAGTTGCACGACAAAGGAAGCAAGCACATCCAGCGCCACCAGTCGCTAGTCAGAAGCAACTATTATTAGGAAAGAAGAGGTGCATCAGAATTACTCATTTTGGTGCAAATAAATTAGATAAACACCAGATGGCAAACCAAATCAATTAGATAGTTATAGTCTAGCTTGTGCACACAATATCGTGTTCTTTGTGGTGACTGTTGTGCATTGCTTCTGTTCAAGCAAGTAGAACTATACAACAAAAATAGGTAGTAAAACTTGCAGGATTTCAGATAATTTTGTTTTGCAATTGATGACACTTAATACTTGCAAGTCTGTCAATTTTAGTATCATCTTCACTGAGGATTCACTTGCCAAACTTAATGATTTTTTATCAAGGGTGTTCTATGGCAAGTTAACCTGCCAATGTACGAAAACTGAATCTTTCTGCATGATAGCTTGATAAGCCCATATACATGATATTGTCCAGACTTGTCACTATGCTAGCTATTTACTCTCTCTAATTTTCTTTGGATGCCATTTTAGGATGTGTGCAATCATCTTCAAAATTTGAGTACGGACACAAAGATAATCTTTTATCAACCCCTAAATTATTTATAGGCATGAACCACTGATTTAGAACTTTAGTTGGATCAAGCAAGAATGCAGTTACTTCATAATATAGTTGTTGAACATAAGTGCATATGTTTCGGGCCCCTTGGGGATGGAGGGGGAGTTGGCATCCTGTCAAAATAGTTCAGGCCCCCAAGAACGACATCGGCAAGACGTAATGGTCAGGAATAAACAACCAAGTGACATCAAACAGTAACCACGACACATAACGACATTTTTTAGAAAAGCTAATGCTGGATTACTTCAGCTTCAAACAAAACACACAATGCTTAAACAGAAGGTAAAATTAACACCAAAAATTCAGTAAGCAGATATTGCAAGTCACTTGTGAATGAGCTGCCAAACATACATGCGAAGGGTGGATTTGCTGAGCATTGAACATAATGGCATGGTCTAAACTTTTAGATCACTAAATGCTGACTTGCATAATGTGGCAACCATAGTAGATCCAGCATAATAATATTTTCCGAGGACACTCATATCTTCTGTAGGCAAGTCACATGACCTACAGATGCAATATATTGTGTGTGTGCAAGTCATATAACTGAAAGAGGTAATATATTGTACATATAAGTAAAAGTTGACTGCATGCTAAATGTGAGGAAAAAATAATCAATGATTACACTTGAGCATAAAATGGAATTTGTCTTCCCTTGCAACCTGCTTGGATTTTCATCGAGCGCCTTGTATGCATGTACACGTAATAAATCTGCCCGTACAACACAAAGATGGGAAATTTTAGGTATTATATCAAACAAAGAAATGCATAAGAGAGGAGTGCAGGCTAATCAGGAGGGAGAGAGAGTACCTGAAAGAAAGGGATGGAGAAATTAGATGGGGTAGAGGTAGGAAGATTGGGGTGCTGAAACAGAGCCCAGCCGGTTGTCACGCACGACGCAGTGGACGGGGAAGGAGGTGGCATGGCTTCTCCTTCCTCTCGTCTCCTTCACATCATCCCTCTCTCTATCTGCTGCAGGTACAGGAGGAGCTGGCAGCGAGAGTGGATGTAAGAACGGGAACTAGGAGAGAGAGAGAGAGAGAGAGAGACCTGGACGGAGTGGATAGATGGGCGCAGGGAGGCGCCAGCTCCGTCCGTTGTGGGGTCGTCGTCGTCGCCGGGGAGCACGGCGGCGAGCACCCTGAGCGCCAGCGCGGGCTGCTCGGTGGGTGTTGAGGATATAGACCTTAGGGTCACCCGCCAGGAGGGGCCGGGTTACTCTAATGGTCATTACCAGAAGCCCGGAGCCAAGCTTGAAGACGATGGGCCAGAGATGGGCTTAAGACCCGGATATGGCTTAAATCCCGTGGTTACAAACGTTATTATGGTAGAACTTGTAGTGCAAGGCAAGTATGATTGAGAGTCCGAGCCGGACACTCTTATGAGCCGGCCGGGACTCTAAGGGCTGCTGGGCGTCAGCCTCTCTATATAAAGGGACGACCCGGCAGCGGTTTAGGGACAAGAACAATCTCATTGAGAGCCGGGCATAGCAGTTTAGCTCCCTGGTGATCATAACCCTAATCAATACCACCTCAAACTGGACGTAGGCTTTTACCTTCGCCGTAAGGGGCCGAACCAGTATAACCCTCGTGTTCCTTGTCCCGCATTAACCCCTTCAAGCTTCCTAGTTGCGATGGCTCCACGACTAAGTCCTAGCCCGAGGACATCTGCCGTGATAATTCCATGACAGTTGGCGCCCACCGTGGGGCCAGCGCACGGTGGATTTGAGTTCTTGAAGGGCAGCTTCAAAGGGCTCAAGGGATACGCTGTGGGCCGGATGACCAAGAGTCGTCGCGGCAAGCTCTACATCGACGATGCAAACTGGGGCCCCGACGCCGGCTCAATTGAGTACGGGTACCGGGTCCCCTTCGGCGGAATTCATGTCTTCATTTGTAAGATTGGTGAGCCGGGCCCTGAGCCGGATCTCTGCGCCGATCTCATCGAAACGGCTCAGCACGCACGACCCGCCCGGGCCCGGCCTGCCTTAAGGCGCGCTTTTGTGGGATGCATCCATGGAGGGCCCTCTGATCCAGCTGGGCCTGGTGATGAGACGGCCGCCGGCTCTGACGGCGAGTCGGCCACCGATGAGTCAAACTCATTGTACCAACTTCAGGATAGCAGGCTCATGGGTTGTTCCGATGGTGACAGTATTCCGGACCTATTTGAGCCGCCAAGTCAGGTTGGAGTTTTTATGGCTGGAGCACAGCCTGTGCAGAGCCCCGCTGCTGGAGCGGGAACCCCGGTGCCTTCGCCGGCTCAGGTGCTAATGGATCTCACGGACAAGATGACGGCCCTGTTAACCGCCACGGTTGACCCGGCGGATCAAGCTCGGCATGACGCGGAGGTGGCACCGTTAAAATTGGATCTAATAAAAGCTAAAGAGGATCTTGCAGCGGAGGGGATCAGGCTGGCTGCGGAGAGGGCGGCTCTCGATGCCCAAACTCAGCTGATACAGGCGCAGTCCTTCCAACTCACGATGGATCAAAACGCAGCCAATGAGGTCCTGAGAAGGAGGCATCAAAAGGCCCAATCTCGACTCCCTTCGGTTTACGGTCCACGCAACCTCTTCAACACGCCGGGTGCAGGGTCTAGTAACCCGCCAGGGATCATAGCGCCCGGGTCTGGACCCCTTACTCAGCCACGAGTGATGGGGCCTCCCCAGGTGCCCCCTGCCCCGCCTCAGTATGTGCCAATACCCCCGGGTCATTATAATAACCCGCTGGAGAACATGGTCGCTGCGGCAGCACGGCTGGCGGCTCTACCAGTTGACGGCGACTCTCCGACGGCTATTGAAACCCGCCGGGTCAGGGAACTCCTTCAGACAGCACTGGCACAGCAAGAGGCGTACTCCTACAGCCGGGACAGGATCCACTCGACCCCTCGTCCAGGCCAGAGCCCGAGTTACAGCCGGCACATGGTCTCAGCAACCGGCTCAAGCAACGTCCGACGCCATGACCCGCCTCCTGGCCATGGCCCGGCTCATAATGGAGCCTTTTACGCAGCAGACCAAGCGCGGCAAGAGGCGGAGCAAGTACCTCAATTGACGGCTTACCAGACCCCCCCGGCTTATCCGACGACTTCCATTGATGTGGGTATCCCTACCAGGACCGGGGGTGTCCCTTGCTTAGTGCCAGCTATCCGTAATGAACGTCTACCTAAGGACTTCAAGGGCCCTAGGAAGGTGCCTAACTACACAGCTGACTTACAACCCGCAGCTTGGATCGAGAGTTATGAGATGGCTATGGAGCTACTGGAGGTCAGTGAGGCGGCCATGGCCAAATATTTTACCATGATGTTAGATGGGACTGCCCGCACTTGGTTGAAAGGGCTACCACCGAACTCCATTGGGTCTTGGGCTGAGCTGAAAGCCCGGTTCATCCAAAACTTCAAAGATACCTGTAGGCAGTCTATGTCAATTGTGGATTTGACTAACTGTAAGCAGCAGGAGGGTGAATCCACGACCCATTGGGTTCGCCGGGTTAAGGAGATCATACATTCATCAGATAAGATGGATGCCGGCTCTGCAGTCTTAATGTTAGAGCAGAATTGTCGCTTCGTGCCCCTAAAGATGAAACTCGGGCGGCTTAAGCGCGACTGCAGTGATATGGGTACACTAATGGCGGCTCTTGTCAAGTACGCCGATTCCGATGGTACCAAGGATCCCCCTTCAGATGATGAAAGGGCAGGGAAGGGAAAGAAGAACGGCAATGGCAGGGGTCCTCAGTTTAACGCGGGGAACCAAGGAGGAGGCAAGCGCAAGGCAGATGGCAGCCTAGAGTTTGTGGCCAGCGCCAGCGCACAAGGCAATAACCAGCGACGCAAGGGGAGGCCCCCTCCCCGAGGCGGCGGGTCAGGACCTTCACTGGAGCAGCTGTTGAATGAGCCTTGTCCGAGGCACGGCTCTAGAGAGAAGCCAGCGACTCATCTATGGAAGGATTATGCAATCATGAAGGCCTTTAAGAACTACAATGGCCCGGGCGGCGGCTCAGGCGCCGGCGGCTTTCATGGCCCGGGTGGCGGCTCAAACTCCGGTCCTCAGAACGGTCAAGGGGGCTTTAATCAACAGTCTGGCCAGGGTCATCAACAGCAGCAGGGGGGTTATCAGACCAATCCAAAGCAGCTTAGCGGTGGACAGTATCATGTGTTTACCACTAGTTTGTGCAAGCGAGATCAGAAGCTTCACAAGAGGGCTGTGAATGCTGTTGAGCCGGCGATCCCACGCTACTTGCGGTGGTCTGAGCAACCTATAGTGTGGAGTAGGGAGGATCACCCTCCCCGGGTGGATAACCCGGGCCACTTGGCCTTAGTGGTGGCTCCTCAAGTGGGAGGATATAAATTCACAAAGGTACTCATGGATGGAGGCAGCAGCATCAACATCCTCTATTATGAGACTTTTCGCCGTATGGGGTTGGTTGATAAGAACCTCAGCCAGTCGAACACTATCTTCCATGGCGTGGTACCTGGTAAGTCGGCTTATCCAGTCGGCAAGATCGAATTGGAAGTGGCTTTTGGTGATGAAAGCAACTACAGGGTGGAGAAATTGACCTTTGAGGTGGTCAAGATAAGAAGTCCCTACCATGCTATATTTGGACGGCCAGCTTACGCCAAGTTCATGGCACGGCCGTGTTATGTGTATTTACAACTCAAGATGCCGGGTCACAATGGGACCATTACGGTTCACGGCAGCCGGAAGGTGGCTCTGGAGTGTGAGGAAGGCGATGCGGCTTATGCAGAATCTGTGTGTGCTACAGAGGAGTTGAAGTTTTACAAGGACCACTACTAGAAAAAGGGCTATAGATGGGATTGACACTAATGGCGCACCAGACAAGTCGTGCGCCATTAGTATATACTAATGGCGCACCACCTTCTGATACGCCATTAGAGTTGAAACTACTAATGGCGCACCTGGCCCAGGGTGCGCCATTAGTATCAATTTTTTTTAACTAGTGCGCCTGTCCAAACATACTAATGGCGCATCCAGACACAGTGCGCCATTAGTAGTTGAAACTACTAATGGCGCACCTGGCCCAGGGTGCGCCATTAGTATCAAATTTTTTTAACTAGTGCGCCTGTCCAAACATACTAATGGCGCATCCAGAGACAGTGCGCCATTAGTAGTTGAAACTACTAATGGCGCACCTGCACCAGGGTGCGCCATTAGTATCAAATTTTTTTTAATTAGTGCGCCTGTCCAAACGTACTAATGGCGCATCCTGCCCACGGTTCGCCATTACTAGTTGTAACTAGTAATGGCGCACCTGGCCCAGGGTGCGCCATTAGTATAAAAAGTTTTTTTTTAACTAGTGCGCCTGTCCAAACATACTAATGGCGCACCACCAGAAGGTGCGCCATTAGTAACCTGGATTACTAATGGCGCATCTGGAGTTGGTGCGCCATTAGTAAGTGGGCAGCAACAAGATATTTTGGACAGCCTCTCCTACCCACACTCACTTTCTCCCCACTTCATTCTCTCCACCTCCTCCTTGTCTCGGGTGCCTCCTCTTTTTCACCTCATTTCCACCATAGATTCATTCAATTTAAGTGGTTAAATTACCTTGTTTTGATAGGTAAGTAAGGGGGGAAGCTATATTTATGTTGTTCTCCCTACAACAATGTGCACATGCACTTTTTATGGCCTAGCTAGATCTATGTATGTTCGTGGTGTTGCATATGTTTGTGGTGTTGCATATGTGTTTGTGTTTGGAGGTGTACCGGTATTTGAAATGCGATAGTTGCCAATATTTTGCCGGAATGTTGATTCATTTCCGTTTCGGCGAGAATTTTGGCATTAAGCATTCTTTTTGGTCCTATTTTTAGGGAAAGTCATGCCAAATTTTTTGTTGGTTCTAAAATATCGTTTTGCTCTACCCCGCAGGCGACCATGGTCCGCATGATGACCGAAGGCATCGTGAATAGGTTTTTGAGGTCCGCGAAGGCCGAGATGCTTCAAAAGAACGAGACGGAGATAAGATGTCCGTGTCGAAGATGCAAGCTGAAGAGCCTTATTGCGGACCCGGAATCCTGGCAGGTGCGGGACCACCTGCTCTTGCGTGGTTTCATGGATGGCTATCGGTGGCAAGGTGATGAAGATGACTACGAAGTCGTCCATGGGGGCCGGGCAAGAAATGAGGAAGGGCAGCAAGACAACCACCGCGGCTCGGGCGGGCGAGAAGACGAAGAATCCCCAGGAGATGATCACGACGGTGATGCTGTACACAGTCATCATGTAGAAGATGCAGGACATGATGATGAGGAAGATGCCGGAGCAGACGACGGGCATGATCATGAAGATGATGATGCCGGCGGAGCAGACGACGCTGGACCATCGATGGGCTGGGTGCAGGACCCTCATATTCAAGAGCTGCTTCTCAAGCAGACGGATAACGCAAGAGCTGCCGCCCGAGAGAAAGCCAAGATGGATCAACTTGAGTTAGACGCGGTTACTCCATTGTATGAAGGATGCAGGCCCGAGGATACCCGCCTGAAAGTAACGCTCATGGCTCTGGAGATGAAGGTAAAACACAAAATGACCGACGCATGCTTCGACGAGAACATGTCATTCTGGCACGAACGTCTTCCCAAGGGGAACAAGTGCCCGACCAGTTTGGAGGAGGCGAAGAAAATCGTGTGTCCTCTGGATTTACCGCACGTGAAATACCATGTGTGCATGAACAATTGCATCATTTATCGGGACGAGCACGCGGAGTCTACCATATGTCCGGTGTGCGGCGTCACTCGATACAAGAAGAGGAAGAAAGCTCCTCGAAAAGTGGTGTGGTACTTTCCGATCACTCCTCGTCTGCAGCGGTATTTCGCGGACCCTAAGGTAGCAAAGCTCCTGCGTTGGCACGCGGATAGGGAGGAGAAGAAGCGAGAAGATGACGCAAATGATCCGGAGATAGATAAAAAAGACAAGATGCTGAGTCACCCTAAGGATGCGAGCCAGTGGCAAGCGTTGAACTTCGAAGACCTAGAATTTGGGAACGATCCAAGGAACATCGTGCTGGGCGCGAGCACCGATGGAGTCAATCCGTTTGGCAGCCAGAGAAGCACACATAGCACCTGGCCTGTGTTTGTGTGGATGTACAACCTTCCCCCCTGGTTGTGCATGAAGAGGAAGTACATTCACATGAGTATGCTAATTGAAGGACCGAAACAACCAGGGAACGACATCAATCTGTATCTGGGGCTGCTGAAAGAGGAGCTTGACACGCTGTGGAAAACGCCAGCCAATACGTGGGACGCCGCAGAGAAAGAATATTTCCCTATGAGAGCCGCGCTGCTCACGACGGTGCACGACTATCTCGGTTACGGATATCTCGCGGGGCAGGTGGTCCACGGATTTTCTGGATGCGTCAGGTGCATGGATGACACAACGTATCGCCAGCTAGATAGAGATCCCGGGTCTTCGAAAACCGTGTTCATGGGACATCGAAGGTGGCTTCGCGACGATGACCCGTGGAGAAAACGCAAGGATCTATTCGATGGTGAAACCGAACCCCGAGGACGCCCGCGTACGAGGAGCGGCGAGGAAATAGACGAGCTGTTGAAAAATTGGAAAGACTGCCCACTGCCGGGAAAGAAGCAAAAGGCGCCAGAGCCGGGAAAGAAGCGAAAGGCGCCAGAGCCGCTGCTGAAGGTATGGAAAACGAGGTCTGTTTTCTGGGACTTGCCGTACTGGAAGATCCACCGTGTGCCTCACAGCCTTGATGTCATGCATATCACGAAGAACGTGTGCGAGAGTCTGCTTGGTACCCTGCTCAACATGCCAGAGAGGACCAAAGATGGGCCGAAAGCAAGGGCAGACTTGAAATCAATGGGCATCAGGCAGGAGCTTCACGCTATATATGATGATGATGATGATGATGATGAGGCGAAGCAGGACACGGAAAGTCGTCGCAAAGGCAAAAAGGCCAAGAAGACCGGAAATGACTACCCTCCCGCGTGCTTCACTCTAAGTCAGGAGGAGATCGAGCAGTTTTTCACCTGCCTCGTAGGAGTAAAACTTCCTTACGGTTACGCGGGGAAGATAAGCAGATACCTAGACCTAGCGAAGCTGAAGTTCAGCGGGATGAAGTCTCACGACTGTCACGTGCTGATGACGCAGATACTTCCAGTTGCAATCCGTGGGATCATGGACGCGCACGTCCGTGAAACGCTATTTGGCCTATGCAACTTTTTCGACGTCATCTCTCGGAAGTCTGTTGGCGTGAGGCAACTCAGAAGGCTACAGGAAGAGATCGTGGTGATACTATGCGAGCTTGAGATGTACTTCCCGCCCGCATTCTTCGACGTTATGGTGCATCTGCTGGTCCATATCGTGGACGATATCATCCAACTCGGGCCGACGTTCCTGCACAGCATGATGCCGTTCGAAAGGATGAATGGTGTCATCAAAGGATACGTTCGCAACATGTCACGTCCAGAGGGAAGCATAGCCAGGGGCTTTCTGACCGAAGAGTGCATCTCCTACTGCACGAATTATCTAGGCATCGAGAACCCCGTTGGTCTGCCCGTCAACAGGCACCTCGGCAGGCTCGCTGGATGGGGTCACCGTGAGGGTCGCCGCGAAATGCATGTCGACTTCGAGGGTCGACTCGCCGACTTTGAAAGAGCAAACCTAGTCGCGCTACAACACATAGACGTGGTCGATCCTTGGGTGGTAGAGCACAAAACCTTTATTAAGAAGACGTACAATGACCGAGGCCAACAGAGGACGGACGGAGATATACTCAAAGAGCACAACTCATGTTTCACGCGTTGGTTCAAGCAGAAGCTTCTGTCGTACCCTTTACATGAGGATTCTTCCGCGGAAGAACAACTCATATTCGCCTTGTCACAGGGCGCCGAGCACAACCTGATGACCTATGAGGCGTACGATATCAACGGCTACACATTCTACACCGAGGCCAAGGACATGAAGAGCGATGGTTATCAGAACTCCGGGGTAACGATGGAATCCTACACCGGTAACGACAAGGACAGATACTACGGAAGGATCGAGGAGATCTGGGAGCTGAGCTACGCTGGAGAGAAGGTCCCGATGTTCCGTGTCAGATGGGCCAAGAGCGTCCTAAAAGAAGACCGGTATTTCACCACCATGGTTATACCCGAAGCCAAATCCAAGACCGCAGGCGCAAACGTCACCGCGAAAAATGAGCCATGGGTACTGGCTTCCCAAGTGGACCAATGCTTCTTCATTACCGACCCGTCAAAGCCCAGTCGTGTTGTCGTGAGGAGAGGCAAAAGGAAGATCATTGGAATGGATGGAGTAGCCAATGAGCAAGACTTCGACAAGTACGGCGACCCGAGAATCGAACATGACGACGATGATGAAGTAGCAGCATACACCACAAGAAGAAGCAGGACCACCCTACCTAAAGGACGTCCGTTCCACAGAAGAACTCCATTTGCGAAAAAGAAGGGCAAGAAGATTGTGAACAGATAGCTAGCTAAGATCGATTGTATTTAAATCGTAGCCTTCATTTCTCGATTGTATTTCATGGGCACTTTTTGAACTATCATGAATATTTTTAAATTTCATGGACACTCGATCTCGATCCCCCTCCATCTCGATCGCTAGCTATCCCACCTCGCCAGATCCGGTCCCCCTTGCCGCCGAGCACCCCCCGGTCCACCGGCCCCCGCACCCCACTGTCTTATAAAAAAATTATTACTGTCTTATAAAAAATTATTACTGTCTTATAAAAAAATATTACTGTCTTATAAAAAATTATTACTGTCTTATAAAAAAATTATTACTGTCTTATAAAAAATTATTACTGTCTTATAAAGAAATTGTGGAGCCTGGGAATCGAACCCAGGACCTCCTGGTGTGAGAAATGGTTGCTGACCAGTCGAGCTAGTAGAGGGAACTTGGTGTGGATCAGGTAAGGTGGAAGATAACCTGTTGGCTCGAGCAGAAATAAAAAAAAAACTAATGGCGCACCAGGGTGAGGTGCGCCATTAGTATGGATGTACTTATGGCGCACCAGGGTGAGGTGCGCCATTAGTATGCATGTACCTGTTGGATAACCTATCCCCTCTCTCCCTCGCCCTCGCCCTCGATCCCCTTCCCCTCTCCTCTCCCGACGCCGCTGCCCCGCCGCCTCGACGCCGCCCCGTCGTCCTCGTCTCCGCCCCGACGCCCCGACGCCGCGACGCCGCCCTCTCCTCTCCCGACGCCGCCGCCCCGCCGCCCCGTCGTCCTCGTCTCCTCGGCGCCGCTCTCCTCGTCTCCTCGGAGCACCACCACCACCCGGACCTCGTCGCCTCCCGGACCTCGTCGCACCACCACCAACATCCACAGCGTCGACGTCTTCGTCCCCGACGACGCCCCCGTCTTCTACGCCCGCAGGTACCCCATCCAAATCACCCCCGCCTCCATTTCCCACCTCTCCCTCTCTGCTCCTAATACAACAATCTGTCTCTGAACTTCGCTTTTGGACTCCTGATGCGCCAACATTACAGGGTGTGTGCGCTTTTTTTAGCTTGGCATGCCGTGTGTGATGTGTGAGTTTTAGTCTGAACCTTCTCCCCTGTTCTCTGTACCTATCATATCCCTCCTTTAATTTGTGAGTTCTATCAGTCTATGAGATGGGGATTGTAATTCTCAATGGTTTGTTGTCAGGATTGGTATGCTGGTCGCCTTGGGAATTGTGATTGCATTTCTCAATGGATTTTACAGTGTAAACCTTGTAGGATTTGCAGTGTAATTCCTGTCTGGATTTAGAGTGTAATTCCTAGTAGATTTGCACTGTACTTGTCATTTTTGGGTTTGCAGTGTAATTTCTGTCTGTATTTATAGTGTAATTCCTAGTAGATTTACACTGTACTTCTCATTGTTTGGATTTGTAGTGTAATTCATGTTTTTACAGTGTAATTGTAAGTGGATTTACACTGTAATTCCTACTGGATTTACAATGTTTTTCTTAGTGGAGTTCCACTACAATTTTAAGTAGATGTACACTGTAATTCCTACTGGATTTATAGTGTTTTTCTTACCGGAGTTCCACTGTAATTAGAATCCAGTGGATTTAATTTACACTATAATTCTAAGTGGATTTACACTGTAAACCCACCCCGGCCTCCATTTTTCCCCGCCGACGTTTCTGGTCATGCAGCAACCTAGAAGCCTGCTTGCCAGTCAGTAGCAACTACCTGTCCAGATAGTTCTTCGTGTATGGTGTGTCAAAAGAAAAAACCTTAGTAAAAATGGTTAGGATGCTCATGCTGGACTAAAACCATGGAATAAAAAAGGCAGAGGTAACAGTTTTTTTGGCGGTAACAGAGTTTTTTAGCAATGCATAGAACACCATAACTTTAAATTAAACACCGCCTACTTACATACAAGGGGAATCTTGAGTAATCCTACTCATATTGAACAGATAATAAGTTTCTTTTTTTAGAGCACATGTTTCTAACCAACATATTTGAACAGTATATGAGCAGTAAAAGTAAGAGTGAGCAAACTAGCACCTCGCTTTGATTAGGCAGATATTGCCAAATATGTGGACACAGTGCTGGATGGAGTATAAGACTAAATCTCTTGTGTATCTCTGTACACGTTTGCATAGTTCATCATGAACTAGCACCACAGACCAGCTTATGAGTTGCTCCAAGAAACTCAGTACCTTGTTTGGGTGATAGTGCTATGAAACTTGGCGGGGTTCCTTTTGTGACTCACCTGCCAATTTAGTGCGGAGGAAATAACCACATGTCCTTGATTGATTTGTAGTTTTGTAGTTGGTTGTTACAGAATGCAGTACCTTGGTTGTGAAGATAATAAAAATTATGACAATGTTGTGCAGGAGTAGTAATAAGAGAAGATCGCTCTGAGGTGAAGGAAGCAAGTGAGAGGCAAAGTGAGTTATTCTCTGGTCGTGTATTTAGTTAGTTACTTACTCCTGGTAGCTAATAAGTGGTTACTCTTTGGACTTTGGTGGTGTATGTATCAAAGCATGTTGTAAATATAGCAGCTCTGTTCCTTTTGTTGTAATGCCTAATGCCTTCATATTCTACTTGTATCACTGTATCATTGTAGCAAAAGTACAAGGATCAGATCACTTGGGCATGAAATGGTTCCAGAAACCAAAAGCCTGTTGTACATTATAGCAGTTCTCTGTGTTTTTGTGTAATGCCTAATGCCTTCTCTGTGTTTTTGTGCATAGATTTTAGGGCAAATCTAGCACAGTACAGTTAGCAAAGTTAGAAATCTTTTAGGAAATTTTAAAAACAGTAGCAAAAAAATTAGGTATAAAAACAGTAGCAAATAAAAAAAGAGTAGCAAATATAGCTAGGGAAATTTTGTTTAGGTATAAAAACAGTAGCAAATAAAAAAAAGCAGTAGCAAATTAAAAAAACAGTAGCAAAAAATTAGGTATAAAAACAGTAGCAAATATAGCTAGGGCAATTTTGTTTAGGTATAAAAAACAGTAGCTACAATTTGTAAAAAGCATGAGCAACTGAAAAATCATCCTGAAATATAGCTAGGACAAACTTCAGTCTTTTTTTTGTTTGTAACAGAAACTACAGTAGTAAATATTTCCTGAAGTAAATATTTTCAGTCATTACAAATATGATACTGCTTGGAGATGATACTGCTTGGTGTATTTTCCATGTTGTGATGGAGGCCTTTTTTGCCTTGTCCACCCGAGAGGCCCTTGAGTTTGCCGGAATGTCGATTAACTTCCGTTCCGGCAAATTCGGGTACTCCATATGTCCTATTTTCAGCAAAGGTCATGCTGAAATTTTCCGTGAATTTTAGCATGACTTTGCTAAAAATAGGACATATGGGGTACTTGTGACTAATGCATGGGCCGGGGTATCTTAGTAGTTAATTAAGTAGGATCAAGTGCCCCGGCGTACTTGTGACTAATGCATGGCTTTTAGGGTGCCTCGGTGTCGATAAAAACCGAAATGATGAAAGCTTAGGCTTTTAGGGTGCCTCGGCGTCGAAAAACCCTCAATGATAAAAGCTTAGCTTTTAGGATGCCTCGGTGTCGACAAACCCTAAATGATGAGACCATGATCTTGTTCCTTGACAATAACCAACTTTTTGACCAAACTTTGTTCCTATTTAGAGAGAAACATGGCCAACAACGATGAGGCCGGGGGTTCGAGCGTCAAGCCATTCTGGATGCTGTCCCAGGAGATGGAGGAACAACCTCACTTGTATGAGGACGCCGCCTTCCCCACCGATCCTGAGACCACTGATGGTACCGCCGAGGATGACCCCACTGATGCCACCACTGATGGTGCCGCCGAGGATGCCACCACTGATGGTGCCGCCGAGGATGCCACCACTGATGATGGCGGCGCACGCACAGATGGCAGCCAACCGAAGAGGCAACGGAAGGACCGGCGCCCGACCGTGCTCCGCACCCTCAAGGAGGAAGTTACTGAAGTGGACTCCGACGGGAATCCAACGGCGCCCGAACGAATAGTCAAGGGGTACTCGCTTCAGCTCGGGTGCATTCTCCGGAGCACCGTCTCGATCAACACCGAGAACCTGAGGCATCCTGACCGAGGGAATTTGCGCAACCTCCTCTTCACGAAGCTGCACGAACGATACAAGTTCCCCGCTGAATTTGAAAACACAAGCCTCAAAGGGAATAAAGTGAACAATGCTGCCCTCACGAAGATGAGCAAGGCCCTGTCTACTTGGAAAAGCAATGTGAAGAGAATGGTCGAGAAAGGTGAGAGTTATGAGAAGATCAAGGAGAAAAATCCTTCGATCACCGAAGATGACTACAACGACTTCAAGATCAATTGCTCGAGCACCGCAAACTCCGAATCAAGTAAGTGGGGGAAAGAAATGCGGGAGCTGAACTTAGGGGAACACACACTCGGTCCCGGCGGTTACAGAGTGGCGGAGCCTATATGGGACAAGGAGGAGGCGGACCGTGCCGAGCAAGGCCTACCGCCCCTCTTCGATAAATACGGTGACAAGCAGACCAGGAACTTTGTCAGGGCCCGGTACAAGAAGGACCCGAAAACAAAGGAGCTTACCACGGATCCGAAGACCAGGGCGCTTGAGCTTGTTCTGGTAAGGAATACACCCCCTCGTAATTAGCTCCATATGGTTGCATTCTAATTAATGAAGCCAAATTTCTAAATGGTTCACATTCCTTCCGCAGGCGACTGAAAGCAGTAGCGCGGGGTCGACTAAGAGCAACCCTTGGGACACCACTCTAAATAGGGCGTTGAATGTAATGAAGAACAAGGATAAGCTCAGTAAGCCGACGTCAGCTGGTCGTGTGGCCGGCAAAGGCTTGTCGACAAAATGGTCGTCATACTATGACACTGCTGGGCGAAAGGAGAAAAAGACCAGCTCGGAAAGCCAGGCGCGCGAGGTTCAAGAACTCAGGGCACAGGTGGCGCGGATTCCGGAGATTGTCCAAGAGCAAGTGCAACAACAACTCGGAGCGACGATCACCGCCATTGTGCCTACCTTGATCCAGGGGATTAGTGCGTGGATTGCGGGCGGCCAACAGGGGCCGCCCCCGATTCCTAGCTTCACGGCCAGCAACTCGCAGAACGCGATGGCGGGGCCATTGGTGTCTCCGGCGGAGCCGGCATTGGTGTCTCCGACGCCGGCACGGGAGCTTAATGCACCCGGGTGTACGCCGGCCGGCACCTCTGCAGCAAGCGGCCCCTCCGTCAACTGCACGCCCGCCGTTGGCGGTGCCTCGACATTAGCCGAGCTCGACGCCATCATCACGGTAACTAATTAAGCCTCTCTCGGCCGAGGACTTCATCTCCTTGCCTTTGACTGGGCATCCCTAACGCCCTACATGTTTTCGCAGGGCGCCGCCGACGTTCCGTGCACTCTCCTGCACTTCGTGAACAACGAGTTGGTCGATGTCGCCAAGGGCAAAATCGTTCAACCGGGCAACCCCTTGTTCCACGGTACCCAGATGCCACCCAACTTGTTTAGGGTTCAACTGGTTCGGGTGCTGCCAGGCTGCGACGAGGTGTTACCTCCGATTCGACCAATGGGGGCCGACGATGATGACGTGATGAACCTCAGCGCCTGCCTGAGCTGGCCCCTGCTTTGGCCGAAGAGCCAGATTCGTTTGGGGGCGGGGGACACCACCCCAAAGACAACACCGCCAGTCGTGCCGGCGCCAAGTCGGCCCCATGGCAAGACCGCCGCAACGGTGCCGGACATCCCTATGCCACTGGATCCAAACATGCATATGGCACAGGATCAGAACGACGACGACGACGATACATTTGCCAACGTCGATCAGTACTTTGCCGATCATGGGGATGGTGGCGACTTCATGGGGCCTCCTTCTCAAGAACCCAACCCAACAAAAGACGTGTGCGATCTAGCTGGTACCGCGGAGAAGCCAAGTTGCAACAGGCGTCGTCTGCTGTTCAGCTCTCAGGAGACGCCTCCAGCTGCCGACTTCACCGAGCCTCAGATAGGCGAGGTGCCAAATATGATCAGCCCCAACACACTCAAGAAGGCGGTCTGTGAGCAGAACTCGGTCCCATTACAGGAGATCAAGAAGAAGGCACGCAAAAGAAAGACTAACAAGGGTGCGGGCCAGCCGGCACCGAGTACGATCCGTGCTCAGGACGGGCCACCTTCAACTGCGGATATCTCGAGGAGGGTGCATGTGGCGGGTAGGCCGATGCTACCGAGAAATATGCTCGATGCTGCAACCGGTGCTATGCGGAGTCTGCATGACAGTGTGCTTTCTTTGGAGAAGCGGCGTCTCCGAGAGAAGGATGTGGCATACCCGGTTTTCGCGGCCAAGGTGCCAGAGGGCAAGGGCTTTGTGGATAACTCCATCGGGGGTACGATCGTCCTGCGGTTTGATGACATCCACGCTATGTTGAACCTTCATCCGCTGCACTACACCTTCGTTCGGCTATTTTCGCTGAGTATGGAGATGCGGATCATTCGCGACAAGACCCCGGACATCGTGATAGTCGACCCCTTCTACATGCGTGCCAAGATCTTGGGCAGCGCTGGGGACCGGCAAGTCGCGAGTTCTTACCTCGAAGGCGTCATTCTGGCAAACCAAGATAAGGACAACTTCCTCGTGCCTTACTTTCCCGAGTAAGTCCTCCCCTCAACCGCCCCGTAACATATGAATTCTTAGATTTCGATCGTTTTTCTTTTAACATTCCGTGTTTTCTGCAGTGACACACATTGCACGCTCATCCTCCTAAGCCCCAAATATTCCATGGCCACGTATTTCGACCCGGACCGTCAGTCGAACGTAGACTACACAAATGTCAAGAAGGTTCTTGATGATGTTCTCCCCGGCTACGTCAAATCTGGAGGCACCTTCACCAGGCCTATTCGTAAGTACGGCAAGCACGTGTTCTCCCACAACACGACGTTCTGCTGCGTCAAGCAGCCGCCTGGCGGTCAGAAGGGTGCCTACTACGCCATCCATCACATGCGGGCGATCGTGCGGGACCATAATCACCTTCTCCTACCAAATAATCTCAAAGATTGGGCCGCAAGCTTGGGGGCAATCCAGGACGCGGACATCAGACAAGAATTCTTTCGCATCCAGTCGGAGTTTGCGGAAATCATCCATCAAGATGTCCTTCGTACCTCGGGGCAGTTCTACCTCAGAAATCAACCGTCCAACAGTGACATCGACACAATCCTACAAATGCAGGCTGACAACGCCCGTTGTTTCATGACTCCCACGATAGACGGCGGCTTCATCCACGCTCCGGTCCCTTGAGTCGAGTCGAAAGCAGTGATGCTGTGTCTAGTTCTGAAACATCGATTGGCTCATGTTGTAATTAAACTTTAATGAACTTGTAGTATGTCTCTTTGGTTTCGAGAGTCCTTCAACTTAGATGTAATCGATGCTATTAATGTCTTGCTTTTCTCTTCCGATCGTTCTGTTGCATACTTATATATTGCTTATGTATTGTCTGTGAATTGGTACTAACGTTTCGTTTGGCTACTGCATAGCGATGCCGTGGTATGTCGTGTACAAGGGTAAGGTTCCCGGAGTCTACGACGACTGGGAGGAGTGTCGGAGACAGGTTCACCGATTCAGCGGTAACAGTTACAAAGGGTACGCCACTAGGGTCGAGGCCGAATCTAGATACGCCCGCTATCTAGCGGGAGAGGGGAGGGAGCGTTGGAGGAACCGGATGAAGACGAGTTTCATCGTGATGATGCTCATCGTGATGACCGCAGCTCTCTTCTATGTGATGGTAGTTTAGATGATCGATATCGACTTGTAATGTGAAGACAAACTCGCGGTCTCGAGACTTGTAATATAATGATTCATACTTACATTTGTTCGGTCTTTTCAATTCGGAGACTAATATGATGAATTGTATTCGGAGACTAAAATGATGAATTGTATCAGACTAATCTTTATTGTATTCGATGAATCTGTTGTTGATGTGTGCTGTCTATATTTTGTCCAATTATACATTTTGTAACCTGTGCAAAAAACAGAAAATAAAAAATAAAAAAACCTAATATTCATACTAATGGCGCATCACATCATAGTGCGCCATTAGTATGCCAAAGGATACTAATGGCGCATCACTAAACAGTGCGCCATTAGTATGCCGAAGTTACTAATGGCGCATCCATCTGTAGTGCGCCATTAGTATGCCAAAGCACCTGGGTATACATGGCCCCCTGGGAGGCATACTAATGGCGCACTGTTGTATATACTAATGGCGCATCTGGGATGCGCCATTAGTATACCAGATACTAATGGCGCACCAGTGGTGCGCCATTAGTAAAATATACTAATGGCGTGCTACTAATGGCGCACCACTGATGCGCCATTAATGGCCAGATTAGGTGCGCCATTAGTAGGCCTTTTTCTAGTAGTGGACAATGTTGACCCAACAGATATGACCTCTCTGAAAAAGCCAACTACAGAACAAGAGCCGGCAATGAAATTTAAATCAGCTGATGAGACTAAACTTGTTGATTTCGTTCCAGGTGACTCATCTCAGCAGTTTAGCATCAGTGCAAATCTGGATCCAAAATAGGAAAGCGCGCTCATCGAGTTCATCCGTGAGAATAGGGACATCTTCGCATGGAAACCTTCTGACATGCCAGGTGTACCTAGAGAACTCGCTGAGCATACTCTCAATGTTGATCCTAAATTTAAGCCGGTCAGACAGTTCCTTCGGCAGTTTAATGAAGAGAGGCGGAAAGCTATTGGTGAAGAGGTGGCCCGGCTTTTGGCGGCCGGGTTTATCGTTGAAGTCTTTCACCCAGAGTGGTTGGCTAACCCGGTGCTCGTACTCAAGAAGAACGGCACCTGGCGGATGTGTGTGGACTACACGGACTTGAACAAGGCGTGTCCGGCTGATCCTTTTGCCCTCCCCCGCATTGATCAAATCATTGATGCTACGGCAGGTTGTGCACGTCTAAGTTTCTTGGATGCTTATTCCGGTTATCATCAGATTAAGATGGCAGTTAAAGACCAGGAGAAGACGGCGTTCATTACTCCCTTTGGAGCCTTCTGCTATGTATCCATGCCTTTTGGGCTCAAGTGTGCACATGCGACTTACCAGCGTTGTGTACAGAACTGTCTTCATAAGCAGATTGGGCGTAATGTTCACGTTTACGTGGACGATATTGTGGTTAAGTCCATAAAAGAGGAAACCCTGATAGATGATTTAAGGGAAACCTTTAATAATCTCCGGGTCTATAAGATGATGCTTAATCCGGCCAAGTGTGTCTTCGGTGTTCCTGCAGGCAAACTCTTGGGCTTTTTGGTTTCTGACAGAGGCATTGAGGCTAACCCGGAGAAGATCAAGGCCATCACCTCCCTGGCTAAGCCGGCGTGTATAAATGACGTTCAGCGCTTGGCGGGTCGCGTTGCTGCTTTAAGCCGTTTTATAAGCCGTTTGGGTGAGAAGGCCATGCCCTTATATCAGTTGATGAAGAAAACTGATAACTTTGTCTGGAATGATGCAGCTAATGCCGCCTTTGAGGATTTGAAGAAGCAGCTGGCAGAGCCCCCAGTCCTTGCTGCTCCGGTTGATAAGGAGCCCTTACTACTGTATGTGGCAGCAAACACACGAGCTGTTAGTGTGGCCATTGTGGTAGAGCGCAAGGAGGAGGGTAAGGAACATCCGGTTCAGCGGCCGGTTTATTATGTCAGCGAGGTGCTCATTGAGTCCAAGCAGCGGTACCCGCATTGGCAGAAGCTCGTGTATGGTGTGTTCATGGCAAGCCGGAAACTTAAGCATTATTTTCAGGGTCATCCCATCACTGTGGTCAGCTCTCCCCCCCTTGGTGACATCATCCAAAACAGAGAGGCCACAGGGAGAATTGCTAAGTGGGCTATAGAACTTGGACCTCATGGTCTCAAATATGTGCCACGCACTGCTGTTAAATCTCAGGCCTTGGTGGATTTCATCAATGATTGGACAGAGTCACAAGTGCCTGAGCAGAAGCCGGATAACACATATTGGACTATTCACTTCGATGGGTCCAGGCAGTTGGAGGGCTCGGGGGCTGGTGTTGTATTGGCTTCCCCCAAAGGTGACAAGTTCCATTATGTGGTACAGTTGATGTTTCCTTGCACTAACAATGCGGCTGAGTACGAGGCCTTGCTCCACGGTCTTCGGATGGCTAAGGAAATGAGCTTCAGCCGGGTAAGATGCTTCGGTGACTCAGACTTGGTGGCTCAGCAAGTATCAGGCAAGTGGGACTCTAAGGACCCGCTCATGGCGGCTTATCGCCGCGAAGTTGATGCCATTGCTGGGCACTTTCAGGGCTACCAAGTAGAGCACATTGATCGCAGGAAGAACGAGGCGGCTGATGCCTTAAGCCGGCTAGGCTCTCAGCGGAAGCCGGTGCCGCCTAACACTTTCCTGGATGTTCTGTATAGCCCTTCGATTAAGTTGCCTACGGAGGAAGACTTGGCTGTCCCTGACCCGGAGGCACGACTGGTGGCGGCTCTCCATATCATACCAGATTGGACAATGCCATATCTGGCTTACATGACCCGGGGCGAGTTGCCTGAGGATGAAACCTTGGCCAGGCAAATAACCCGGCGGGCCAAGTCAATGATTGTTATTGATGGCGAGTTACATCATCGCAATGTTACAGGAGCTTTTCAGCGTTGTGTCTCCCCTGAGGAAGGTCAAGAGATCTTGCGTGAGATCCATGAAGGGGATTGTGGCCATCACGCCGGCTCAAAGTCTCTTGTGGCCAAGGCTTTTCGTCATGGTTTTTATTGGTTGACGGCTCATGCTGATGCAGAAGACTTGGTCAGTAAATGTGATGGCTGCCAGAGGTTCTCACGACGGGCTCATGTGCCGGCTCAGGAGCTGAGGATGATCCCAATCACTTGGCCCTTTGCGGTCTGGGGGCTTGATATGGTGGGGCCTTTTAAAAGGTCCAAGGATAAGAAGACCCACCTCTTGGTGGCAGTTGATAAGTTCACAAAGTGGGTGGAAGCTGAGCCAGTTAGCAAGTGCGATGCAGCCACGGCGGTTCAATTTATGAAAAAGGTGATTTTCCGCTTTGGTTTTCCGCACAACATCATAACGGACAATGGCACCAATCTATCCAAAGGCGCCATGGAAGAGTTTTGTCAACGAGAGCATATCCGACTTGACGTTTCCTCAGTGGCTCATCCTCAATCCAATGGTCAAGCTGAGAGAGCTAACCAGGAGATTCTGAAGGGCATCAAGCCCCGGCTTTTGGTCCCTTTGCAACGGACGCCGGGTTGTTGGGTAGAGGAGTTGCCCTCCGTCTTATGGAGCATCAACACTACTCCTAACAGGTCTACAGGCTTCACGCCTTTCTTCATGGTTTATGGAGCAGAAGCAGTCCTCCCCAGTGACATCCGTCACGACTCACCTCGCGTGGCGGCTTATGTTGAGACGGATAATGAACAGGCGCGCCAAGATGCTCTTGACTTGTTGGACGAACAGCGTGATGTGGCCGCGGCCTGTTCAGCGATTTACCAACAAAACCTGCGCCGTTATCATAGCCGCCGGGTCAAATCCCGGGTCTTTCAGGAAGGCGACCTTGTGCTCCGGCTCATCCAGGATCAAACAGATTCACACAAGTTATCCCCGCCTTGGGAAGGGCCCTTTGTGGTCAGCAAGAACTTGCACAACGGGTCATATTACCTCATTGACATTCGGGAGCACAAAGATTCACGAAAATCGGAGGAGGAGACCCGTCGGCCGTGGAACATAGCTCAGCTTCGGCCTTATTACACTTGAGCCACCGGCTCTCATGGTGTACATACTTCTCTTAGCTATGTATATATTATGATAAGCAATAAAGCAGGACCTCTGTCCTTTTTTCTCCTCCAAATATACACGTGTTGTTCTTATTGCAAGGATACATGATGATTTAAAGGAGGATCCGGCTTATGATCGTCTTCGAATTTAGCCGTAAGCAGTAAAGTCACTTGGGGGCTTCCTGTTCAAACATGGGTCGTATTCGAACCAAAGAGAACATAGCTGTCGATACCCATTTGATTGGCAAAGTGCCGAGCTCATTGGGAAATTACCTTTGGTCATATTTGAATCATAGTTTAACCCCTCTGAGAACCGACGTGGATCGTATTCGAATCAGCGTCGTTAAACAATTCTTGAAATCACTTGGGGGCTTCCTGTTCAAACATGGGTCGTATTCGAACCAAAGAGAACATAGCTGTCGGTACCCTCTTGATTGGCATCGCCACACCCACTGGGGGCTATGTGATCGTATCCGAATCTTAGCCTAACCCCTTTGGGCCGGGTTTCTGGTCGTATTCGAACTGGAAGCCCCTAAGTTCCTATGTTCTATCACAAGTTTACTCTGATTATGTCCAGGTGTGTACGGCCGGGTCTCGCTTTGCCGGCTTAACTTTGGTTTACAGTGTTAGTTGAACACCATGGGTGTCATAAAGACAGGTAACTCGGAGTTAAGATACCAACCTGGTTACCCGGGTTATCTAAACCGGAAGTATGTTTACCGGCCGCTAAGGGTGTTATTACGGCTGTGTTAAGGATATAATTGAGGACCAGTCTTTTTTGATTCATATTCCGGGTTATCTATCCATAACACCTGATTCTCAGGACGGTAAGTCGCCTCGAGACTTGTGATTTGCCTTTCTGTGCAGGATACTTAAAGGCACCTCTTTCAGGTTGAGAAAAACAAAGGGATGATTATGACCCGGAGAAACATCAAAGAGACAATTTCATAAGACCTTGGCATTTAATACGTGCACGATGGCACGGCAGAGATAGACTGTTGCACCTACTCTATTACAAAACTCATCAAGTCTAAAAAGGGCGGAGTATTGTTTGGTAAACCGCCAGCCGAGTTACGATGCCCGCTGAGTGGAAGTCTCCGGCTCGTTCCTGTCCTCTCCTCCGGCTGATCCCAAGACCTGGAAGGTTGATGATTTCCAGTCGATGCCGCGGAGAGCCTCGAATTGGGTTTCCTCGTCAATTAACCCGGCCGGGTCAATCTCCGGGGCGAAGGTGTGCTGACGAGCCGGCGGGATCAGGTTGAGGGCTTCATAGCGAGGGGTTGGAATCCTCTGATTCTCCGTGTCATAACCCGGCTGGTACTTGGTCAGATCTGTGTCGTTCCCGATGAGGGTGGCCACCGGGCGTACAGCCTTCACGCACGCTGCGAAGTCCTTCTGATTGAAAGCTGAGCCGTCTTCCTTCAGGCTTGGATAGCCAAGGGCGATGTCCGCCGGGTCTAACTCCGGCAGGAATTCCTTGGCCCGGCTCAGCGCGGCGATCGCTCCGGCTCTCGCAGAAGCCCGTCGCAGCTCTTGGATCCGCTGAGGCAGAACGGCGAGCCGGCGCAGGACTTCTGCCAGGTGAGTCGGCACCTCGTTGGAGAGGGCCACCACAGCTAAGGCACACTGTGACCCGGTGTAGAGCTGCTCCACCAGGGTATACACAGCCTTTAGCTTGGTGACCACGCTTTGGTTGAGGTTGGCACTTCTAGGACCTGTTTAACAGAATCAAGTAAGTCGGCGACAAGGATGAATCATGAGATATAAACATTCTAACATTGATGAAAGCCGGTGAGGCGACTTACCGAAGATGGCGGCCACCATTTGGGAAACCTGGCGCTTTAGGCCGGAGAGCTCGGCGGTCTTCTCAGAGAGAGTCTTCTCCGCCTGTTCTGCCCGGGTCACCAGTGCGGCCTTCTCTTCAGCCCAGGCCTTCCGCTCGGCATCATATTCTGTCTTCAGCTTCTCTTGAGCGGCGATGCTGGAGACAAACTTGGCATTTGCATTCCGGGTTTCCATCTCCTGCGTCTTCAGCCGGCTCTTGAGATCCGCAAGGTCCGACTCTAGTTTCTTGCCAACAGCATGTATAAATTTCCGGGTTATGACATGAGCAATTACTATATAAGTCCCAAGCACTTTCCAAGCAAAGATACTTGGCACTTGGGGGCTAATGCATATTGAACGTATCTATCTACATACAGCCGGATCAATTGAGTAAGCCGGAACCTAAGTCTACAACATATTCAAATCATAAGTCGTCGACTTGGGGGCTAGCATGGCAAAGATAACTATGTAGTAAGTAAGAAGATAACAGAAGGATACCTCAGATTTTTGCTGGATCTAGTTTACCATGGCGACCTCGGCGTCCCGGATCTTGTGTACTTGGCTGATGTAGCCAGAGACGAGCTCTCCAATGCTCAGGTTGCTGTAGTTGGAGAGGTCCAGATTCGCCCGGTGGGGCTGAAGCAGCTCCCCCTTAGTGGAGCACTTGGCCAACACGGTCGGTCTCCCCGGCTCAACAAACTCCGTCCGGGTGATTACCACGTCCGGGTCGTTTGCTGGTGGAGCTGAGCCGGAGGCCTCCGGGTTAACCGATGCTTCGGTTGTTGCCTTGGTAGTTGGGGCAGCGGCTTCAGGTGCTGTGTCCATTGGAGTGGTGGCTTCGGGGGCGGAGGCAGCTGGCGGTTCTTGAGCTGTCACCTCCGGTTCAGGCAAATCCGGCACTCCGGCTGATCTGGTCTTCTTTGCTCTTTTGGTGAGTTTTGCCTGAGCACTGGAAAGACAGAAGTGTTAAGCATACAAAGAGTAAGTATAGACAAATATAATGTAAGATGGTTGTCATTACCCGGGCGCGGTCTTGAAAGCCGGAAGGCTCGACTGCATAGATTCGCCCGAAGAAGGGGAGGTCTCCTGATAATTGGAGTCAGAAGAATTGAGTGGCTGACGGATGACACCCGCCAACGGATGAAAAGGGTACAAGTGAGAAAAAACCTCAGTTCGATGCTTCCTTGTTGCGTCGGGTAGCCCGGCGGAGAGATCGGTGTCCTTGTTGGTCCGAGTGTGACGCCGGCTTTCATGAACCTGTTGCTTCAAAATAAATTGAGGGTCTTGGTAAGCTAAAGGATGTGAAAAGCTTACTTTCCGGGTTACCCTTCGGACTTTCAGCTGTGGCAAGGGCTCCGAGTCGGAGGAAAGCGACATTACCTCTTCAACCACCGGGTTACTTGCGCCGGTGTCATCCTGTCAATGAGCAAGTATTGATAAGGTGGACAGCAACAAACAGTGAATATAATAAGGACTTAAATGCTCAGGAGTTACCTCTGACTCGGAGCTGTCGCTTAATTGCATCAGCTCCGAAGCAGTAGGCCTGCTTCCTTTTTTGCGAGGGGCGGCTTTCTTGGCGGCTTTTTTCGCCTTCCTGGCTTTCTTGGCCGCCTCATGGTCATATTTGACCCGCCAGAACTTATCATCAGCCTGAAAAATACAATGACGAATTCTTAAAACGGTTCAGATGAAGGTTATATGCAGACGAAGATAAAAAGTTAAAGTCAGCGGCTTACCGCTGGGGCTGGATTGGTCTTGCAGAAGGGGGCTAACCCGGTCCTTCTGCAGTCTGCCAGGATCTCGTTTAAAAGAGCCTTGGTCTCCTCCTCTGCAACGTCTTCTGGAAGATCATTGCGGCTGTGCCTCTGAGGGTCATCCTTTCGCCCTGTGTACTCACACATTAAGCCGGGGCGGCGGCTCAATGGGATCACCCGCCAGGAGATCCAGACCCGGACCAGGTCAATTCCGTTCAGACCGTTGCCCAGGAGGGCCTTGATTTTGTTGATAGTAGGAAGCAGAGGCTGGCGCTCCGCTTGAGTCAGCTTGTCCGACAGTGGGTGAGTCGGCTCCAGACGTGTTGGGCGAAAGCCGGGCAGCGGGCTTTCGTCAGCCGGGGATGTATCTTGGCAGTAGAACCAAGTCATGTTCCAGTCCTTGGGGTGGCTTGGCGGCTCTGCGTAAGGGAAAAGATAGTCCCTACGCCGCTGGATGGAAATGCCACCTAACTCCAGACTTGGCCCGTTGGCGCACTCATTCTGGCGGTTTAAATAAAAAATCTCTCTGAAGAGCAGCAGACTGGGTTCTTCTCCAAGGTAAACCTCGCAGAAGACTTGAAAATTGCAGATGTTGGATACAGAGTTGGGCCCTATATCTTGAGGCCGCAAGTCGAAGAAGTTGAGCACGTCCCTAAAAAACTTTGAGCCGGGCGGTGCGAAGCCCCGGCTCATATGATCTGCGAAAATCACTACTTCCCCGTCCTTTGGCTGTGGTCTCTCTTCTGACGGGTCAGGGGCACGGTAGGACATGATTTCCTTCTTAGGCAGATATCCGGACTTAACAAAATTGGCTAGGGTCTCGTTGGTGACGTTGGACCTCATCCAGTTGCAAGTGATGGGAGCCTTGGGAGGCATGGTGAAAGTTGGCGGTCTATGACAAAAAGGAAAAATTTCCGGGTTAATTATAAGCCGGAGATTTACAGTTCAAAACTAAGGTGGCGGCTTATGAAGGGGACTAATGATATATACTCTGGTACAGTGGGTTATTTAAGCCACAAGGGCATTCAGAGTATGTTGGTTATCTACGGACTTACCACAGTTAAGCCGGAGGATTCTACGGCGCGTGGTTTCTTTAAACCAGAATTGTAAGCCGCCAAGGTTCAATGGTTGCAGTTTTTACTAAGTGTGGTAAAACAGGTTTCACATATTGCAGTAACTTTTTTGGATCAAAATGGTCGGGCAAAGGAAAACATTTCTAGACCTAGAAACTGAAGTGAGGGAGTTCTTGGGTTCGAACAAGGTTCTTATGCAGTACAAGGAAGGCTACTTGCGTGTGAAATGGATCTTAAAACAACTACCGCACTAGTTCTATGCAGGCCTAAGATCAAACAGGAGCAGCAACTAGGAGAACTACCGAACTTGCGGGCAATGGTGACGAACACGAAGAACGTGGATGAACCCTACTACAGATCTACTTTACGGGGTAGTGAGAACTTACCGGAGCTGAAGAGGTGCGGGAGTCGCCGCCGTTTATCTGGTCCGAGTCAGGGTGATGCAGCGGCCAAAGTTGACGAAGACCAGAGGCGAGACGACGGCGGCGAAGTGCGACTTCAGGGAGAGAGGCAGCGGCGCGAGGACGAAGAAGAGTGGCAGAGAAGCCCGTCGGGCCGGCCTATTTATAAGGCAAGGTCATAAGTGGGCGCGAGATTCAAGGAGACCACGGCGTGGTTATCTCCCCCCCACGGCGCCTCGATTTTCGGGATGACAGTAAAAGCAAAGATCCGTTGCGGATCTGGTGGAGTAAAAAACGGGCTTAATGGAAGATGACGTCACGACGGATTATCCGGAGGCCGGAGGATGACGTCATGCCGGGTTATGGCCTTCACATGAATGGTAAGCCGGAGATTTTTCCTGTCGGCAGAGTCGAAGATTGACATGAGCCGGCTCAAATCAATTTGGGGCCTAATGTTGAGGATATAGACCTTAGAGTCACCCGCCAGGAGGGGCCGGGTTACTCTAATGGTCATTACCAGAAGCCCGGAGCCAAGCTTGAAGACGATGGGCCAGAGATGGGCTTAAGACCCGGATATGGCTTAAAGCCCGTGGTTACAAACGTTATTATGGTAGAACTTGTAGTGCAAGGCAAGTATGATTGAGAGTCCGAGCCGGACAATCTTATGAGCCGGCCGGGACTCTAAGGGCTGCTGGGCGTCAGCCTCTCTATATAAAGGGACGACCCGACAGCGGTTTAGGGACAAGAACAATCTCATTGAGAGCCGGGCATAGCAGTTTAGCTCCCTGGTGATCATAACCCTAATCAATACCACCTCAAACTGGACGTAGGCTTTTACCTTCGCCGTAAGGGGCCGAACTAGTATAACCCTCGTGTTCCTTGTCCCGCATTAACCCCTTCAAGCTTCCTAGTTGCGATGGCTCCACGACTAAGTCCTAGCCCGAGGACATCTGCCGTGATAATTCCACGACAGTGGGGATCTGCAGCGCCTCCGCGAGCACCGTGGCACCCAAGTGCCTGGGCCCGGCGCCACGAGCTTCGCCTTGAGCTGCGCTAGGGTTTGCGTGGAGGTCGGCCTCCGACGCGTTGTCCTCTGCGGGGGCGTCGTCGTCGCCGGGGAGCACGGCGGCGAGCGCCCCGAGCGCCAGCGCGTCCTGGTCGGCTGGGATATGCAGCGCCTCCGCGAACATGGCGGTGGGAGAGGAAGGGGAGGATATGTGGGAGCGCCGCGGCGGCTGCACGAGAGCGAGGGAAGGGGAGGCGGCGGCGACGCGTGCGGGGAAGATGGGTTGGCGAATGGGAGGACGAAGAGGCGAGGCAGACGCCCTCCCTCGTCTAATCCAACCAGGGACCAATGGCGGTGGCACGGGAATAACGGCGGTGGCATGAGATCTTTACATCGGAGGGTGAAACTGTTCATTGTAGCAGTAACTCTAGGTCGATCCGACGGCCCAGCTCCTCCCACCGCTCAATCCAACGCCCGGAAACGCATCAAGCGACTCGATCCGACGACCGACAGTGGCTGAGCTCTGAGAGAGCTCATGTTCTCCCAACTTACCTATTTCTGGATGTATATCACTTATCACATAGCAGTATAGTATTCCTTTTTAGCAGAGGAGAATAATTTTCAGTGTTTATTTAGTTGGGTACAGACCATCAACCTAAAAAGCTCAAAACGTTTTGCCCATATATAGAATAACTCAAGTCTTGCTAGAACTAGATATGAAACAAACAAATTAATTGTTCACAAAAATAGTTTCTCTTTGTTGCATAAGCACTGTAGAAGAATTTGGATAAATACATGTCTAAGATATAGGAAATAGTATACAATGTTATTTAGTCTAAAATGATTCATGCCTAATTTTTTTTCATATGTGCTACTATCCTTTTGAGCAAATTCATTTATATGTACTACTAATAAATCATTTATGTTTTTGCAGACCAGATGGTTCACCGTAATAGGAGCATCACAAGACATTGTAGTCATTTGTGAAGAATGATATGCAGTGAAACACAAGGGCTTGTGATGGTGTCCCATGACCGAAGATTATGTAAAATAAATCACCCTTCTAGTTGATGTACTTTTGGTTCGATATGAACAAAAATAGTTGTCTACAGGGTGTTTTTGGTTCATATTTTTCTAAATGGTATTTATTAACTCCACTGTGTGTGAGGATCATCTTCAATATGTATGATTTTGATTAATGAAAATAGGTTATATACTTTGACTATTCAAATTATTATGTTCACTACTGCATGATGCTGCTAACGCGACACTACGATCAGAGACCCTTCGACGAAACTGTGTGCGATGCAATAATCGCAAATGGTTGTGTAAAATAACCGTAAAAAAGGTGCAAACCGTTTGCGATGGCGGGCACATCAAACACGGTTCAGATTTTAGTTGTGTGTGTGATGCTGAGCACACGTTTGATCTATATGAACTGTTTGCGATTAGATAGAACAACAGAAACAGACAACCATATCAATGTGTGCGATATACGGCATACAGTTCGCTCCGATTAACTGTTTGCGATGATCGAGGTGAACACAAATGATTCGGCGTAACAAGATGTATATGATACCCGGCAAACAGGTCGGTAATCAGAATTGTGAGCGATCATTATAGACAGCCCATATGGACTTTTTTTGAATTGTGTGCTCGTCAGGGCACACAGTTCAACAAACCAACCTGTGGGTGATAATGTAGAAGATCTTTGTCGTATACTTATTACTAACCGTCTGCGATGAGATTGACAGGATAAACAGAGATAACAAATTAATATGAGCGAACGGAAACAGAGATATGTACAGTCTGCTTAATTTTGTCCTTCTTGTTCTTGTTGTTGTTGTTGTTGGATGGCCCCGCAGCATCGTCTTGGCGAGGACGCTTCTTGCCGCTGACGGTTGGCTTTTCATCGCCGCCGCCGTCGTCATCGTCGTTGCTGTCGTCATCCTCCTCCTCCTTGTTCAACCATTCCTCCTCCTCATCATCGTCATCCTCTTCTCCATCCTCACACGGCTCCTCGTCCGTCGGGTTGTCGTCTGACGATTTCAGAGGCGGCATCCCTTCCATGATCCAGATATAATCAAGGTCTGGGCTCGACACCAGACTCATGGAAGACGAGCAGGATGATTCCGATGTTGACGTATCATCGGGCGCCAGACTGCTGGCCGAACTGTCGTCCTCGCTGTCGCTCGAGATGGCTGCAGAGTGTGTGCCAATGTGTAGTGCGGCCTGCCGGGGACGATGAAGATGGTGGACACTTAAGTGGGGTATGCCGAGAAGAGGAAATGCCAATTGAAGCGGGGGTTGACGTATTATCTAACCACTGATATAATCAATCGCAATTATTTGTACCCAGTCGCTCCAAATTCCCGGGGTTGCGCAGGACTCCTATTGGCTGGTTTATTTTTTCAGGACAAAAAGAAGGAACGAGTTTTGGGGTTATGCACCGGTACCGGTACGAACGGAGTAGGACAGTTGGCAAGCAATACATTGAGCTCTTCTTATTGATAAAGCCAGTAATAATCAAACTACAAAGGAAAAAAAGACAAAGGAAAATATCTGCACGAATCTTCTCGTAACATCAATGGCATAGGACCTAGATGTGCATTACTTAGAGCACATCTAGATGTGCTTTAGCAATACTGTCAAACAAAACCCCTAATCATCATTGCAAACAACGCATAGAACATGGCTAATGCGACAACCAGAACTACACATGCTAGTTCCTTCTTGTCTCTTGTTTTCATCTGTTACCTGTGATTGATTCTTTCTTGCTTCATCGTACTGATTGTACATTCCAGATCAGCCAGTTTCTTCTTCAGCTTTACGTTATCTTCTACGAGCTTGGTGATAACACTCCGAGCCCTGCCATGCCATTCTTCATCCAGCCAGTTAACAAAGGCACACTCCTCATATCCCTGCCAATGTTAAATAGTATTCAGGATGAGCGGTGGCATTAACTGAAGTAAAATGATGAACTTAGCACTAACCTCTAAGGGGCAACTGAGAAACCGCCTGCCAATGTCGAATCCCTCCGTGCATACACGTCGAGCGGGAGTGTCCCCGTGCACACAACTCCGCTTTTGGTACTTCTCGGTGGCGCAAAACTCGGAGTCGAACTCGTGTTGCGAGAGTCTGGAGTCATACTCCGGATTCGGCGGCAAATCGCTTTCCTGGGGGGAGGGGGGTGTCATTCAGGACGGATTCAACAAGGAGCTATACTTTCGACATGCTAAAAAAGATCAAGATAGATTGAAACCTGACAGGACGATTCGGATCCGTAGTACACCTGCCTTCTGATGACCTTAGGCAAGTGCTTGGCGGCGACCCCCGTCGTGGCGGCGATACGAGCAGGAGCAGCCACACCGAAACCATCAGCACCACTCGTCCGCATTCCCCCAATGTCAGCGCCACGCAAAGGAATTTGGAGGCTATGTAGGGATTTGGGGGAAATGGGGAAACTGTGGGGATAAGCTAATGGTCGGGAACTACTTATGGCAATATATGTTGTATACGACACACTGTTTATACATGTCGTTTGTGTTAGGTATTACTAGTCACACACGATTTCCGCACCAAACCGTGTGAGAAGACAACGTAGGTTAGACACGGTTGCCGTTAAATAACCGTATGTGATGTACTACCCTGTCCATATAATTGAGTTACAATGATACCGTGTAAACAGCCGCTCTGCGGATATCCGTCAAAAAAACAGCTGCTCCGCATATAGAGATGGCAGCGGCGGCCTAGGCTGCGGCTACCGGAGAAGAGGTCAATCCTTAGTCGGTGGGCGGTGGCGGCGTCATAGGAGGTCAATCCTCGGTCTGCGGCGGGAGATGGGAGGAGCTCAACCATCGAGGTCGGCGGTGGCGTGATTTGAGCACATCCATCGCAGTCGATGGCGGGATAGTGGAGGTCGAACTTCAGGCGGCAGCCACACTAAGCTTTGCTCCTCGACCCTGCTGTCTCGGCGTGCCGCCGCATCGCGCTTCTCTGTCTGCTGGGTGGAGGTCGCCGCACGGCTAATTAATTAAGGTATTCTTTTCGTGAGTGGCTTAATTAAGGTATTCAATTCCTAAATGTAGTGTTGTAGTAGTACTCTGCGTGTAAATTGACTGGCCATTAATTTCTGTCATTGCACATCTGGATAACAACATGGAGCGCCCTCAGTAATTATGAAAATAAAACCTTGTGATTTATGCACGCATCTTTGGGCAGCAGTTAATCCGTTTATTAATGTTGTTGTTTTGTTTTTAATTACCATTCATGTGCTGCAGATGGAACGATCTCGATGGATGAAGAATTGACTGAAAGTACAAAGAGGAGAATTGGCGATGCGGATTACATCCTGTGTCCATGTACTGATTGTGCCAATACAGAGTCACATGAAGTTGCAGATGTCCAGTTGCACTTAGTCTCCAAGGGATTCATGGATGGATATACACGTTGGACCAGACACGGTGAAGAGGAGGTCATGGATGAAGATACCCAGGGCAGCGAGATGCCAAACCCCGATCAGTGTCACATGGATGTTGAATCTAACATCGGGGCAGAGGCGTCAAGCTACCAATGGAACACCGGAAAATCCGAAACGCCCACTAGAAAACCAAGACATCGACACAAATGGCGACGATCTTGATATGCCAGATTTTGCTTCTATGATTGCAGATTTCGAGGGCCCAAAAAAGGATATGATTGGGTACAAGGATCTGCCAACCATTGATGCAGACTCCAAGAAAGAATTGTATCCAGGTTGCAAAAATAAATATTCCAAGTTGAGTGCCACCATGGTGCTTCTCAGATTTAAAGTAGCAAACGGTCTATCAAACAAGGGCTTCACAGAGATGTTAGGTCTTTTGAAATAATTTCTTCCGGAAGATAATGTGCTCCCTAGAAGCACGAATGAAGTGAAGAAAATTGTTTGCCCATTGGAACTTGAAGTACAGAAGATACACGCTTGTGTGAATGATTGTATATTGTACTGTGGTGAGTACAAAGAGTTGCGTGCATGTCCCACATGCAAGCATGCACGATACAAGCGCAGGAGAGCAAAGGTCAAGTACAAATTGGACGATGAGATCAAGACAGGAATCCCATTCAAGATTGTTTGGTACTTACCTTTAATTCCATGGTTGAGGCGTTTGTTTGCAAACCCTAGAGAGGCAAAGAGGTTGCGGTGGCATCATGATGAGTAAATTGCAGATAAGTTTATGAGGCACTCGAAAGATGGGGCTCAGTGGGAATTAATCGACCACATGTATATAGACTTTGCCAAGGATCCTAGAAGTATAAGGCTCGGGGAGTGTACTGATGGGATGAATCCTTTTGGAGATATGAGCACCAATCACAGCACATGGCCGGTGCTTCTGTGCATATATAACCTAGCTCCTTGGTTGTGTATGAAGAAAAAATACATTATGATGTCAATGATTATCCAAGGTCCGAAGCAACCTAGAAATGACATCGACATTTACTTTCAGCTACTGGTAGAAGAACTGCTGACAGTGTGGATAGATGCGCCTGCTGTAAAATGTTATGATGCTTACAGAAAGGATATTTTCGATCTACATGCGATGCTGGTGCACACCATTCAAGTTCATCCGGCATTAGGAAACACATCGGGGCAGAAAACAAAGGGAGATGTAGGGTGTGTCACATGCATGGATAGGACTGCTAGCAGAAGACTTCCCAACTCGCACAAAATCGTGTATTTGCGTCATCGTAGGTTCTTACGGAAAACCCACCCATACCGAAAGATGAAAGCTGAATTTGATGGTACGGCAGAGGCAGGTGTGGGCCCAAGACCCTATGAAGGGGAGGTGGTCCACAACATGGCTAAAAAAATTAATGTTGTGCTTGGCAAGAACCACCCTTTGAGGGTGAAACAAACACCCAAGGGTCAAGTGTTTAAGAAGAAATCGGTGTTCTGGAAATTACCTTACTGGGAGATTCTACGTGTACGTCACTGCATCAATGTCATGCACGTAGAGAAGAACGTATGTGAAAGCATCCTTAGTACTCTGCTCAAGATTAAAGGTAAACGAAAGGATGGTGACGGTTCACGGCTCAATATGCTTGCTGATCAATTAAAACGCAAGAGTGAAGCAGAAGATGATGACAAATTCATCAAAGCTCGCCAGAGTTACAATTTCAGTACAAAAGGAGCAACACAGTTCTTCACCTATTTGTTGTCAGTTAAGACACCCTCTTCCTACTGCGCAAACATCAGAAGTCTCGTGGATGTGAGCTCAGGTAAAATGAAGTTGGGACACATAAAGTCACATGATTGCCACGTAATGTTGACACAAATCCTCCCGGTGGCCATCAGGAACCTGATGGAAAAAGTTGTAGATCCTGAAGAGTTGGATCATATGCAAGATGATATTGCAAGAATATTGTCCAACCTAGAGATATTTTTCCCACCGTCATTCTTTGATGTCATGGTCTATCTCACTGTGCACCTTGTCGACGAGATAAATCATTGTGGTCTTGTGTTTCTTCGCAACATGTATCCCTTCGAGCGGTTCATGGGAATACTGAAGCGCTTTTGTCGGAACCGAAACCATCCAGAGGCAAGCATCCTACAAGGTTATACCGCGGAGGAGGTGGTTGAGTTTTGCACCGAATACATGAAACAAAGACCTGTAGGTTTGCCCCTCTCTCGCCATGAGGGAAGGCTGAAAGGTAAGCCGGTCCTTGCCGGCATGCAAATCGCTGCACCCGGAGAATTGGCAGAGAAGCCCATTTGACGGTACTGCTTAACAGCCCAGTTCTCAGCGCTTATGCCGAAGAACACTTGGCGGAGATACGCCAAAGCTTCTTACCAGTGGTGCCTTCATTAGATGTGGAGATGAAGGAGCACACTAAGAACTACACCGAATGGCTGAAGAATCGTTTGGCACAAGGATCCATCGATGACATTGCTATGTGGTTGGCACAAAAGCCATCACCTACGATGTTGATGTACCAAGCATATGACATAAATGGATACACGTTCTACACTGAGGAACGTGATCAGAAGACCTCATATCAGAATAGCTCTGTTCAAATAGAATGCATGACTATAAATGAAGCTAATAAAAGGGTATACTATGGAACCATCAAAGAGATTTGGGAGCTTGACTATGTGAAAGTTAAGGTGGCATTATTCAGGTGCGCATGGATCCCTCTTGGTCAGCTAAGGATTGATGAGTACAGGAATACCTGTGTTAACAGGACAACGATCTCATATCACGCGGACCCATTCATTCTTGCCAGCGATGCTACCCAGATTTTCTTTGTGGAACACCCCTTGCATAAGAACTGCCATGTAGAGATGCATGGGAAGAGAAGGGTACTGGGTGTTAACGATGTTGCCGATGAGGACGAGTACGATGAATTTGATGAGTTGCTAGCCAAGGGATCACGCACCGGTGTAACAAAGAAGCGTAAAATCATCAGAAAACCCAAGTTCATTCGGGGTCAACGTAATGATCCTAGTTCCCCCATGTACATGGGAATTAAGCCGTAAGACTAGTCTTTATGCCTACCCTGCAACTTAATTCATTCAATTTAGAACTGTCGCGTGTACTGAATTTGTGAGTTATGCCCGGTTTTCTGTTGATGTAAGAACCGTTAATATGTTGACCTTGATATGCTGTCAGCTCAGGCAATGAATATGAACTATTTTTTTGTTATTACTATTATTATATCATAGAGGTAGCACACTCAATTGATCTCACTATAGCATGTGTGAACAAAAATATGCAATCTGGTTTGCGAATAGCACACGGTTCGTTGATGAAAGCCGTGTGCCGACCCGATCCTGCCCACGATCTGAGTCGTGCTTTCTGATTGGCCAGAACCCAAACTCCATGGATCGTACATCTGCATCGTTGGATGCTCCCAGATCGAACGACGATCCTCATCCCTTTCAACAACACATGCAGTTCCTATTGTAATTTTATTTTTATGCACAAAATGCACGTTAATCTCAAAAATGTCTTAAATATAGCTAATGGTACATGAAATGCGCTAGAAAATCAAACCCATGGTATAATGGTGATTGCGTACCGTGGAATTTTTTATGAGGCCAAACGATGAAGTCACGGGCCACAGGAGTTTGACTTGACACGTCTCCTTTTGGAAACCATGATCCTTCAGGTGATATGCTCCGGTTTGGAAGGAGCGGCCATCAAAACTTGTGCCAAACTTTACCAATTTTTTTCCACGGGGTCGTGAGAGCACGCCACGGGCACACATCGATTTTGATGATGTCCGAACTCCATCTGAATTTCCTGTAGTTAAAATACCAACTAGGCCTACGCCAGTGGCCGCACCTCGCGGCCAAAATGTTTGAAACTTCTCCCGCTTCTTGAACAAACGGATGAAAACTCATAAAGCGACTCATAAATGATTTGTACATCTTCTTTGCTAGGCTGATTGTAAGGGGGTATCATACCTAGTATCATGCATGCCAACTAGGAAATTTTGATGAGCTGTTATAGAATTAAGTGAAGAAAAAGAGCGTTAAGTATCATATCATGAAACCGTATCATAATAAATGCTATGCTACTATGTGTCATGCATGACAATAAATAAAGTACTACATATGATATTACTCTATGATACTATGCATTAGACTAGCCACACTGGGAGTAACTTCAGCAGTAACATTGAGTCCAACTCAACAAATTTGCTTATGTGGCAATGAGTTAATGAGGAGAGAGGTAGTTTGAGTAACTTAGCTAGTTACTGTAACATCACATGTCCCAATGCAACATGAGTCTATAACCTAATAAATGAGGCTTTGCATGTTATCATACTTATATGTTACTACCCACTATAAAAGGTAGTAACATAGTCTAGGGATATGTGTATGTTACTCTCCATTGTGGCTAGTCTTAGAGCAAGTATACAATAGAGTGACATAAATAGGCTATAAGGAATAGAATTATATATATATATATATATATATGTGTGTGTGTGTGTGTGTGTGTGTGCTTATTAGTTGGAGGAAAGAGAAGAGAAGAGGAGAGAGAAGAGAAGCGGGCTCTTGGTTAGTAGAGCCAGCTGCAACACGAGACCCAACACACTTTGTGAGGATGTAAGGTGGGCCAACTATTGATAAACTAGTACGCATTCAAAACTTATTATTGTACATGCCGGCTAAGAGGTTGGCTATATATGACATGCCAACTTCTTATAGTCGGCTGTTGGCTGTATTATTAACCATGCTCTTAGTGAGGTAGCTAGTATATCATAGACTAGCTAGTATCATACTCCCTCCTTTCCGGTTTATAGGGCTAAATTCAAAAATCTCACCAACCAAGATAGATGGTGAGTGGTGGAATACTTTTTGTAGTTTGCAAAACACCCAATTAATGCTTTTGTTTTCCTCAAAAAATTATGTTTACCAATGTATTAATTGCAATACATCCATGCATAAAGTACATGCATTGGTCAATTTTCTCTTAATACTTGCATGCAATGATTTAATGCACCTTAGAATCTGAACATGTGATGGGGAACAACCAAATTGAGACTTATAAAATAGAAAAACTATAATTTTGAGATAAGATAAGCCGGAAAGGAGGGAGTATATATGCATGATACTAGTATATGGTCGGTAATACCTCCGTAATGCGCGCATGCATAGTATCATAAGTTAGTATCTTAGGTTGCCTTATTAATTGACATGCATGACACAAAGTAGTACAACATTTAATATGATACCGTATCATGATATGATACCACACCCTCTCTTTCCTCATTTAACTGTGTGCCACATCATCCAAAAAGTCTAGTTGGCATGCATGATACCGCTTGATACTCCCATATTACGACCAGCCTGAGGGTGGCCATAGTGTGGGTATCATAGCCGGTATCATGCACTCGGGAATAGCAAATATGATGATGTGGCAAAGAAGCAGTAAGATATGTAGATACCGTAACATATATGATAAATGTTATACTACTTTGTGTCATGCATAGCCATAAATACGGTCATTTATGATATATACTATTCTATGATACTATATATGTACTATGAAGATACGTACGTAGTATCATACACTAGTATCATATGCATGATACTATATATATAGTATATGATACTCCCCACCATATAAGGTTGGCCATAGTGGTGGTATCATAGCTGACGATATCATGCACTTGGAAATGACAAGTATGCTGATGTGGCAAAGAATTAAATATATATAGAGAGGGTTAGAGTAACATATAGGTAGATACCGTATCATGTTAAATGCGATGGTAATTTGTGTCATGCATGGCAATAAATATGATCTATGGTACTATACTCTATGTATTATACTATGCGCTATAATTAATTAAAGGTAGTATCATACACTAGTATCATATATATATGCATGATACTAGTATATGACACTCTCCACTATGAGTAGCCTAAGTATATATAGCCTAACTAAAACACCCACATGTAGTTGTAGTAGGGTTTTTGACTTTAATTAATTATATGCACGAAAATGCAATGCAAGGTAAGTGCAAATAATGACTTAAACATAGCTGACGACCTGAAATGGGCCAGAACGATGTAGCTAGTAACTGACGATTTGTAGTCCGAAGTGCCGCATCTCCTTTTGGAAACTATAATCCTTCTTGTGAGATGCTCCGGTATGGAAGGTGCGAGCACCAAAACTTGTACCAAACTTTACCAAAAATTTTCCATGCGATCGTGAGAGCACGTGACAATGACACAATGATTTTCGTTATTTTCCGGACTCTATATGCATTTCCTGAAATTAAAATACCAACAAGGCCTACGCCTCTGGCCACACCCTGCGGCCGAACTGCTTGAAGGTTTTTCCCGTTTCTCGCACAATGAATGAAAACTCACAAAGCGACACACAAATGATCTTCCTAACACGCACGTGTAATTGCGACTATATATATATACATACAAACGAGATCTCTTTCTTTTTCTTCGCATATTCAAAGTTTGAGATTGCTAGCGAGGCCTGCCGCCGGTAAAATGTACCAGAAAATCAAACCATAGGGTACAATCGTGATTTCTTACCGTGGAAAAAATTGGAGGCGAAACGATGAACTCATGTTTTCATTCAACCAAAAATATGATGTAGGTAATGTAAATGTTTTCAAATAGCACACGGTTCACTCACGAAAGCCGTGTGTCCACTAAACCGTGGCCGATGCCCCCCCTCTGCTAGGCGCGCGATGTGAGTCGTGCGTTCTGATTGGCCAGAACCCAAACCCCACGGATCGTACGTCTGCACCGTTGGATTCTCCTTGATTGAACGGCGATCCTCATCCCTTTCGACAGCACATGTAAATGTTTTCAAATAGCCCCTTGCAAAAAAATATTTTCAAATAGCACATGGTTCACTCACGAAAGCCGTGTGCCTACCAAACCGTGGCCGATGCCCCCCTTTGTTGCGCGCGTGATCTGAGTCATGCGTTCTGATTGGCCAGAACACAAACCCCACGGATCGTACGTCTGCACCGTTGGATGCTCCCAGATCAAACGGCAATCCTCATCCCTTTCGATAGGAAATGTAGTCCGGCTAGGAATTGATTTATATGCCAAAGTGCACGGTATATGCCAAAAAATGTCTTACATATAGCACACGAGACCTGAAATGCGCCAGCAAATCAAACCCGTGGTATAATTGTGATTGCTTTACCTGGGAAAGTTTTAGAGGCGAAACGATGAACTCACGTCTTCATTTCAAAATTAGTATGTATTCATTTCAAACGAAATTATTCTGTTTGTGCACATGGGCGCTTAGAGGCAACCATTTGCATAGGCCTTTCCGCGCGCGCGGTGATCGGAGATATTTTTCACCCTTTTCACCTAGGCCGCCAACACCCCCCCACCGTCCGCTCGCGTTTCACTCAACTAGTCTACCCAATCTCCATCGCTAGCTCCGCCCTCCCCCAGATCCACAGCAGAACCCTCTCCGGCGCCGCCGTGCTCACCCCGGCCGTGTGCCCGCTCTTCGGCGTCAAGCCTACCTCCACTGACGTTCCCAACATGCGGCGGCCCGCGCCTCGCCGTCTTCGTTTGCTTTCCAGCCACCCTCTAGCATATCGATGCAGTAACCCTCGCCTCTTCCGTGGTCCGGCCGCGTTTACATTAAGAAGCCTGTTAGTTACTGCTCTCCATCACGGTGAGGCATATTTCCTCGCAATCCCTCTTCCTATTTCGTTTCGTATGTTGCCAAATTGGCTATAAAATAACGGAGAGCGTATATATGTTCTTTATCTACCTTCCTTACTACATATAAGCTGTATTTGTTCTAATAAGTTACTGCCTATTTACAGATCGCGGGCGCCCGAGTCACACAAACTTAACAAATTAGACGTACATTTTCTAAATTATTGCATGGCATGTTTAGAAAGCTTGATACCAAGTTGTTAGTTTTATGCTTATCCTCCTTTCCTGAGTTTCGCATGTGTTCTCTGTAGATGCCGAGTAGCAGCGACAACACTCATGCTTCAGGCGATGTATCTTCATCAGATTCGGACAACCCTAGGTCTTCAACAGATTGTGAGGGATCAAGTAATCTTGAACGGGATAGAGCTGCAGCAATTACCCTTCCGGCCAGGACACGGAGGAACGCTCCAAGGAAGCCCAAACACCAGCCTAAAGGTGTATATGAAGTAACCGAGATTGATTTAAAGTCTTGGGCTCCAACTAAACCAGATAAAGCACACACGAGGTTCAGGAGTGTGTGTGGATTTGTTAGCAGGGCAAGGCTCAACATTAATCTGTCGGTCTTTGAGAAGGCTGACACAGAAACACGGCGAAGGATAGTCCGGGAGATCATGGATCAGTTCAACGTTCCAGAGCAGTGGAGAATGTAGGTGGAACACGCTGCACTGAAGAAGGCTAGGGATGCTTGGAGAAACTGGAAGCACGTGCTGTACAAGAAGTACTTGAGTGAAGGCAAGGACCCAATCCCCGCATATCCCCAAATTACAAAGGCAGACTGGGCAGAATTCAAAAGGGTCAGGGCAACTAAAGAGTTTACTGAGAAGAGTTTCAAGCAATCGAAACTTCAGAAGAAGAACATACACCCCCACCATATGGGTGTGGCAGGATACTATGGCATGAAACTGATATGGGACCAGGAGGACAAAGAAGCAGTAGCGGCGGGTGGGAATCTGGCCTTTAGTGAAATCAGGGGCCAACGTGCCAGAGGCTACTTGTGGGCACGTGCAAAGAGGCGTGATGATGGAACTTATTACTTTGAAAACTCACGTGACGCCGAACTGTATCAAGTGATGTTAGAGGCTTCCAAGATCCCTGGAAGGTTCTACAGGAACTCAGGGACATGTTACATTCTGTCCATTGCTCTGGAAACAAAAGAGCCCCTGGCCGTGCAAGGGGTATAGGTGTTAATGTCCCGCACAAGAGGGCTTTCACACTCAGCAAAGAAGAGAGCCTCAGCATGAAAAAAGCAAGGAGTGAAATGAAGCAGAATGCATTGCATGAAAGGTTGAGGAAGGAGATTTATCCGGCTGTTTGAAAGGATGTTGAGGAGTCAATGATGATGCAGAAGACTCTAACAATGACAGATAGCCAGCAGATGGGAGGGGAGGCGGGCATGGAGGATGCTGCTTATCGCGCGACAACACTGCACAAGAGTAGCTCTGCATGAGTTGACCCCAATGAGACTGAGACTGCAGCTGCTCGTGATGATGCTATATCTGATCTATCTGGAATGAAAGACACACTGAAGGGCGTGCTTACACATTATGAAGTTACATTAAATTGTGCAACAGCTTGGGTTTGCCCACCCTTCTTGAAAGATGGCCTCTTGTTGGACAATGTGCTATTGAAGCCAGGCTGTGTGAAGTGCTACATGACTGAAATAAAGCCTGGATTCAATGAATTTGCCCTGAAGATTGTCCTAGGAGACTTCGATAAGCAAAGGACCTTGGGAGAAACACTGTTACATCACATCCAGTGGCCATGAAAGGAAATAGAGTTCATCGATGAGATCCCTGAAGCCCCGCCAAGAGCAACCACTGTCGCCCCTCAACCGGTGATGCTCTCCTTGCCACAGCAGTTCTCGCGGGCTGATGCATCAACCTGTGATCAGCCGGCCTGCCTTTGTGGCGTACTGATGTCTACTAAACAACCTTCTTCTTGTAGACGTTGTTGGGCCTCCAAGTGCAGAGGTTTGTAGGGCAGTAGCAGATTTCCCTCAAGTGGATGACCTAAGGTTTATCAATCCGTGGGAGGCGTAGGATGAAGATGGTCTCTCTCAAACAACCCTGCAACCAAATAACAAAGAGTCTCTTGTGTCCCCAACACACCCAATACAATGGTAAATTGTATAGGTGCACTAGTTCGGCAAAGAGATGGTGATACAAGAGCAATATGGATGGTAGATATAGGTTGTTGTAATCTGAAAATATAAAAACAACAAGGTAACAAGTGGTAAAAGTGAGCATAAACGGTATTGCAATGCTTTGAAACAAGGCCTAGGGTTCATACTTTCACTAGTGCAAGTTATCTCAACAATAATTGTTGGGGAACGTAGTAATTTCAAAAAAATTCCTACGCACACGCAAGATCATGGTGATGCATAGCAACGAGAGGGGAGAGTGTTGTCCACGTACCCTCATAGACCGTAAGCGGAAGCGTTATGACAACACGGTTGATGTAGTCGTACATCTTCACGATCGACCGATCCTAGTACCGAACGTACGGCACCTCCGCGGTCTGCACACGTTCAGCTCGGTGACGTCCCATGAACTCACGATCCAGTAGAGTGTCGAGGGAGAGCTTCGTCAGCACGAAGCTACCGGCGCAGGGCTTCGCCTAAGCACTACAATGATATGACCGAGGTGGATTATGGTGGAGGGGGGCACCGCACACGGCTAAGAGATCAATGGTCAACTTGTGTGTCTTTGGGGTGCCCCCTGAGGGAGTCCTGGACTAAGGGGTCCTCGGGCGTCCGGTGTAACACCCCGCATGTAACTTGCCATATTTGTAACTCCGACTCTTGCCATTTCCGGCTATGTGTTATGATTTTCCCTCCGTTGTCGGGTTTTGCCTTTCGTTTTGTATTTTGTCATGCCATGCATTTTCATATCATGTCATCATGTGCATTGCATTCGCATACGTGTTCGTCTCATGCATCCGAGCATTTTCCCTGTTGTCCGTTTTCCAATCCGGCGCTCCTATCTCCTCCGGTGCACCCCTCTTGTTTTCTTTCGTGTGCGTGTGTCAAACTTTCTCGGAATGGACCGAGGCTTGTCAAGTGGTCTTAATATACCACCCGGAGACTACCGGTCAAGTTTCGTTCCATTCGGAGGTCGTTTGGTACTCCAACGGTTAACCGGGCATCCGCAAAGTCCATTTGAGTGTCCAGCAAACCCCCCCTCTAAAATCAGCCCAAAACCCACCAAACTCTCTTCCATGCTCTAGGTCGTTCGATCACGATCGTGTGGGCGAAAACCGCACCTCATTTGGAGCCTCCTAGCTCCCTCTACCTATTTATATGTGGGCATCCCGAAAAACGAAATCACAGACGAACCCTAACCCTCTCCCTCCGCGCCGCGCCGGACGCGTCCGCTCCGGCCGGACAACGTCCACCGCGCCGCC